>NC_090646.1:10760892-10973392 GCF_040937935.1 Hyperolius riggenbachi | reverse complement strand
TTCATCTGTGGAGAGAGCCAGAAAGCCCTCTGTGTGAATCATTTCAGCAGGCAGGGAAAGACTGTGTGACTCATCTGTCTGAGTCATCAGTGGTAAGAGCTGGCTGTGTGAGTAATTTCTGCAGGCAGGGAAAGACTGTGTGACTCATCTGTCTGAGTCATCAGTGGGAGAGCCAGAGAGAGCCATCTCTGTGATTCATTTCTGCAGAGCAAAGAGGGAATCGGGACACTGCTCTACTCTACCGCTCAATGGGCTGCGGTAATTTACCGACCTCCAAGGGCAGCTGGGGAAATCTTTATGAATTAGCACACAGACCGGGAAAATACCGAGTGCGGTATTTTCCCGACAAGATTTTTGTTATCGCACTGCTGTTTATGAATCGAGGCCTTAGACTAGGAAAAAACATATAATTGTATATTGAGTTATGTGTATGACTCTTTGCTTGAACCTTTGATTACTCTTTCTGCCTCTCGGTTCTGTACCTTGCCAATATGATCTGCTGCCGACCTCGTCCCGACCTCCACTCTGATTTAAGCCTCCTGATTCTGTACCTTTACTCATCTGATCTGATACCGACCTCGGCCTGTTTACTGACTACGTATTTGCCTGACGATACTGTACCGCTGCCTGACCGACCTGTTACCGACATTGCCTGTACGACCACTCTATCCAGTGATAGTCCCTACAGCCAAGGGCTATCACATTGGAGTACTCCTGTGTTATACTGTGCACAAAAATCACGTGTGATCACACCCTGAATAAAATACTGACTACTGAGCTGTTAGAGCTTGTTCTGATCATCAGATACATCACTGATCATTACATCATGTCAGTGGAAAAAATATAAAAGGCTGCCATTCTCACAGTAATCAAGCCAGAGTCCCCACACTTGGCACAGTTGGTCACTTGGTGACTGAGGTTACAAATTCAGGAAAAATGGGCAGAGCATAAAACAGCCAATCAAATGTCAGTCATTCATTTTTAATGGGAAATGTAAACTGCAGCAATTCTTACACTGTTAATTGCAGGTTTTTCAAACTTTGCACAGTTGGTCACTGGGTGACTGGTATTAATATTCAGAAAAGTGGGTGGAGCCTACAACAACCAATCAAAATTTACCTATTGATTTTCAAGTGCAATTTTTACATTCTTAAACCGTTAATGGCAGAGGCCTCAAACCTGGTACAGTCGGTCATTGGATGACTGGGGTTTAGATTCAGAAAAGGGGCAGAGCCACAAATAGCCAATCACATTTGTTTCATTTCAATAGGAAAATGTAAATGATTGATGCCAAGGATCTGAGGAAGCGGACTGCGATCTGTGAAATGCTTTAACAGTCCAGAGTCTAATAAAAACTTTAGTTACCTCATATAGGCTTTGTCCTTACTTAGAGGTAGTGTTGGGCGAACATCTAGATGTTCGGGTTCGGGCCGAACAGGCCGAACATGGCCGCGATGTTCGGGTGTTCGACCCGAACTCCGAACATAATGGAAGTCAATGGGGACCCGAACTTTTGTGGTTTGTAAAGCCTCCTTACATGCTACATACCCCAAATTTACAGGGTATGTGCACCTTGGGAGTGGGTACAAGAGGAAAAAAAATTAGCAAAAAGAGCTTATAGTTTTTGAGAAAATCGATTTTAAAGTTTCAAAGGGAAAACTGTCTTTTAAATGCGGGAAATGTCTGTTTTCTTTGCACAGGTAACATGTTTTTTGTCGGCATGCAGTCATAAATGTAATACATATAAGAGGTTCCAGGAAAAGGGACCGGTAACGCTAACCCAGCAGCAGCACACGTGATGGAACAAGAGGAGGGTGGCGCAGGAGGAGAAGGCCACGCTTTGTGAGACACAACAACCCCGGCCTTGCATGAGGGCAAGAAGCGTGTGGATAGCATGCTTTGTACCGCCATGCAGTCATAAATGTAATAAAGATAAGAGGTTCCATAAACAAGGACCGGCAACGCTAACCCAGCAGCAGCAGCAGCAGCACACGTGATGGAACAGGAGGAGGCGCAGGAGGAGAAGGCCACGCTTTGTGAGACACAACAACCCAGGCCTTGCATGAGGACAAAAAGCGTGCGGATAGCATGCTTTTTACCGCCATGCAGTCATAAATGTAATAAAGATAAGTGGTTCAATAAACAGGGACCACGCGGCAACGCTAACCCAGCAGCAGCAGACGTGATGGAACAGGAGGAGGCGCAGGAGGAGAAGGCCACGCTTTGTGAGACACAACAACCCAGGCCTTGCATGAGGGCAAGAAGCATGCGGATAGCATGCTTTGTACCGCCATGCAGTCATAAATGTAATAAAGATAAGTGGTTCAATAAACAGGGACCACGCGGCAACGCTAACCCAGCAGCAGCAGACGTGATGGAACAGGAGGAGGCGCAGGAGGAGAAGGCCACGCTTTGTGAGACACAACAACCCAGGCCTTGCATGAGGGCAAGAAGCGTGCGGATAGCATGCTTTGTACCGCCATGCAGTCATAAATGTAATAAAGATAAGTGGTTCAATAAACAGGGACCACGCGGCAACGCTAACCCAGCAGCAGCAGACGTGATGGAACAGGAGGAGGCGCAGGAGGAGAAGGCCACGCTTTGTGAGACACAACAACCCAGGCCTTGCATGAGGGCAAGAAGCGTGCGGATAGCATGCTTTGTACCGCCATGCAGTCATAAATGTAATAAAGATAAGTGGTTCAATAAACAGGGACCACGCGGCAACGCTAACCCAGCAGCAGCAGACGTGATGGAACAGGAGGAGGCGCAGGAGGAGAAGGCCACGCTTTGTGAGACACAACAACCCAGGCCTTGCATGAGGGCAAGAAGCGTGCGGATAGCATGCTTTGTACCGCCATGCAGTCATAAATGTAATAAAGATAAGTGGTTCAATAAACAGGGACCACGCGGCAACGCTAACCCAGCAGCAGCAGACGTGATGGAACAGGAGCAGGCGCAGGAGGAGAAGGCCACGGTTTTTGAGACACAACAACCCAGGCCTTGCATGAGGACAAAAAGCGTGCGGATATAGCAGCAATGCTTTTTGCCGCCATGCAGTCATAAATGTAATACAGATGAGAGGTTCAATAAACAGGGACCGGAAACGCTACACCATCCCAGATGTTCATTGGTCATGTTACTTGGTTGGGGTCCTGGAGTGTTGCGTAGTCATTTCCAATCCAGGATTGATTCATTTTAATTTGAGTCAGACGGTCTGCATTTTCTGTAGAGAGGCGGATACGCCGATCTGTGACGATGCCTCCGGCAGCACTGAAACAGCGTTCCGACATAACGCTGGCTGCCGGGCAAGCCAGCACCTCTATTGCGTACATTGCCAGTTCGTGCCAGGTGTCTAGCTTCGATACCCAATAGTTGAAGGGTGCAGATGGATTGTTCGACACAGCTACGTCATCTGACATGTAGTCCTTGACCATCTTCTCCAGGCGATCGGTGTTGGAGGTGGATCTGCACGCTTGCTGTTCAGTGGGCTGCTGCTGCATGGGTGTCAGAAAATTTTCCCACTCCAAGGACACTGCCAATACCGTTCCCTTTTGGGTACTAGCTGCGGCTTGCGTTGTTTGCTGCCCTCCTGGTCGTCCTGGGTTTGCGGAAGTCAGTCTGTCTGCGTACAACTGGCTAGAGAAGGGGGAGGATGTCAATCTCCTCTCTAAAGTCTCCACAAGGGCCTGCTGGTATTCTTCCATTTTGACCTGTCTGACTCTTTCTTCAAGCAGTTTTGGAACATTGTGTTTGTACCGTGGATCCAGAAGGGTATAAACCCAGTAATTGGTGTTGTCCAGAATGCGCACAATGCGTGGGTCACGTTCAATGCAGTCTAGCATGAATTGAGCCATGTGTGCCAGAGTCCTACCAGAATCCTCATCATCCTCTTGTGAGCGTTGTGATAGTTGTTGTGATGCATCATAGTCGTCACCTTCCTCCTGGTCTGCTTCTGCTGACCATTCGCGTTGAATTGTGGAAGTCCAACGTGCACCGCTCTGGCCCTCGTCAGTGGTGGCATGAAATTCCTGCTCCAACTCCAGCTGTTCCTCCTCCTCTTCTTCGTCATAGCTGCTGGGGCCAGCGTTCCCTGAGGCGGATGGCCTGATGTTGGTACCATCACGCTGATCGTTTTCTCCTTCAGATTCCCCCAGTTGCATCATGACAGCTGTTTCCTTGATTTTTAACATCGACCTCTTCAGTAAACACAGCAGTGGTATGGTAATGCTGACTGAAGAGTTGTCACTGCTCACAAGCAACGTGGATTGCTCAAAATTTTGGAGGACTTGGCAGAGGTCCAACATGTTGGCCCAATCGGATCCACAGAAGCTTGGCAGCTGGCCGGATGCGCCTCGGTACTGCGCCGTCATGTACTGGACCACTGCACTCTTCTGCTCGCAAAAGCGGGCTAGCATGTGCAGCGTAGAATTCCAGCGTGTAGGGACATCACACAGCAAGCGATGGTGGGGGAGATTGAAGCGCTCCTGCATCTTGGCGAGTGCCCCCGAAGCAGTACTGGAATTTCTACAATGTTTGGCCACTCGACGCACCTTCAACAGAAGATCGGCCACGCCTGGGTATGTCCTCAGGAACCGCTGAACTACTAGGTTCATCACGTGCGCCAGGCAAGGGATGTGTGTCAGCTTAGCCAACCTTAAAGCGTGAATGAGATTACTCCCATTATCACACACAACCATGCCCGGTTTCAGGTCCAGCGGTGACAGCCACAAATCCGTCTGTTCCTTTATTCCCCTCCAAATTTCCTCCCCTGTGTGCTGCTTATCCCCAAGGCAGATCAGCTTCAGCAACGCTTGCTGACGCATGCCAACAGCTGTGCTGCACTGCTTCCACGATCCTACTGCTGCTGGGTTAGCGTTTCCGGATGAGGTACAGCTTTGAGATGCGTTGGAGGAGAAGGAGTCAGAGAGGTAGGTGCTGCTGTTGTTATCCAGTGGGAGGGACGGCGGTGCAGCTGTTTGCGGCGTGGGCAACACCCGCGCCGTAGCAGGTGAGGAATCGCTGCCAGGCTCCACAAGGTTCACCCAGTGCGCGGTAAGGGAGATGTATCGACCCTGGCCGAACGCACTCGTCCAGGTGTCAGTGGTGAGGTGAACCTTGCAGGCAAC
This sequence comes from Hyperolius riggenbachi, assembly GCF_040937935.1. NCBI lineage: Eukaryota > Metazoa > Chordata > Amphibia > Anura > Hyperoliidae > Hyperolius > Hyperolius riggenbachi. The sequence continues at coordinate 10,968,263 of NC_090646.1, read as the reverse complement.
GGCATTCTTCAAGCTTCGGGTTATTTTGCTGACCACGTGCTCATGCAACTCAGGCACTGCAGAGCGCGCAAAGTGGTAGCGGCTGGGAACCACGTAACGTGGGATGGCCACTGACATCATGCCCTTGAAGCTGTTTGTCTCCACCACTCGATATGGCAGCATTTCGCAGGCCAGAAGCTTGGCTATGCTGGCTGTTACTGCCACGGCCCGGGGGTCATTTGCTGGCAATTTCCTCTTGCGCTCAAACATCTCCGACACAGACAACTGAACCGTAGCGCTGCACACCGAAGGGCTGTTGGTTGTTGTGTTTGATGAACACTGGGAGACCTCAAGAGCACTACTCCGGAAAGTGACAGTGTCAGCGTCGTCTGATGTTTGTGAATGTTGTGAACCACGCAATGGCTGGGCTACTGCTGCTGCTGAGGCGGGTCTGGTGGTGAGTCTGGTGAACCCAAGGGAGGCAGTGTTGCTGGTACCCTGTCCTGCCGCGTTTGCCCACAGAGTGGGATGTTTGGATAGCATGTGGCGGCTCATGCTGGTGGTGGAGAGGTTGTTAATACTTTTCCCCCTGCTCAGGCGAGTCTTGCACACCTTGCAAATCGCCATGGTAACATCCTCAGTGCAGTCTTCAAAGAAAGCCCAGACTTTGGAGCACCTGCCTCCTTGCTGGCGATTTCTGTTTCCTCCTCTTTTGCCTCTCACTCTAACTTCCACGCTTGTGGTGCCTGAAATTGCGCGCCGCCTACCTTGTGGCACAAGGCGAACTCGTGCAGCAGTGGGTTCTTCAACAGACTCATCTGTGCTGCTGCTACGACGGCGATGTTCTCGTTCACAAATAAAATCTGGGTCTCTGTCCACATTGTCCATACCCTCCTCTTCCATCTCCTCAAACTCGTCATATGTCATTGTGGGGGGCCGCCGCCGTGGAGTAGAGCTCCCCAGAACAACCTCTGCGCAGCTCACTCCAACGTCGTCTTCCAGATCTTGTCGGCCGACCTCCTGCAATTGCAACCCCTCCTGCCCAACTTGCTCTGGGATTTGGGTTTCCGAGTCCTCCTTGGACTCGCCTTGTATTTCAGTGCGCGGTGCATTTCCCACAGTTAATGGTTGTGAATCCGGGCACAACATTTCTGGCTGTTCCTCCATTGACCTTTCATAGGTGGAAGTTTGTTGGGCTGGGAATAGCTCCTGCGAATACCCCATTGTGTCCTGAGGTAATTCATAGGACTGGTTATCTGGCAGTTGTGTGCGTGGTGTCGCTGCCGGTTGTGTCAGCTTTGTGCCCACTGGCTCCTTGTAACTGGCTGAGGACTCGGACCTCGTGCGTGATGTGCTGGTGCTGCTTAACCCACTGCTGGACGCTTGAGAGGTCATCCAAGTAATTATCTGGTCCTGTTCTTTTGGATTTGTGAGGGTTGTTGTCCTGGACAACATGGGCGGTATTGAGTGGGTTTTCTTGGGTGCTCCCCTGTGGCCTGTACGTGAACCGTCAGGGGAAACACCTCTTCCCTTGCCCCTTCCTCTTTCACCGGATTTCTTCCTCATTTCACTTATCCTTACAGTACACGCTGACTGGCAGCAGTACAGTGGCAGTACAGAAATGCTATACAGTACCACTATTCCCAGCAGCGACACAGAGCACAATGCTATACAGTGGCGGGTGAGCGGTGTACTACTGTTCCCAGGCCCAGCAGACACAGAGTGGAAGTAAACACAATGCTATATAGTCTGGCTGAGCGGTGTACACAGAGTGGCAGTACACACAATGCTATATAGTCTGGCTAAGCCGTGTACACAGAGTGTCAGAAAACACAATGCTATATATAGCGTGGTTGAGCGAGGTGCACAGTGGCAGTACACACAATGCTATATTAGTCAGGCTAAGCCGTGTACACAGAGTGTCAGAAAGCACAATGCTATATATAGCGTGGCTGAGCGAGGTGCACAGTGGCAGTACACACAATGCTTTATAGTCAGGCTGAGCCGTGTACACAGAGTGTCAGTAAACAATGGTATATAGTCTGGCTGAGCGGTGTACACAGAGTGTCAGTAAACAACGGTATATAGTCTGGCTGAGCGGTGTACACAGAGTGGCAGTAAACACAATGCTATATATAGCGTGGCTGAGCGAGGTGCACAGTGGCAGTACACACAATGCTATATAGTCAGGCTAAGCCGTGTACACAGAGTGTCAGAAAACACAATGCTATATATAGCGTGGCTGAGCGAGGTGCACAGTGGCAGTACACACAATGCTTTATAGTCAGGCTGAGCCGTGTACACAGAGTGTCAGTAAACAATGGTATATAGTCTGGCTGAGCGGTGTACACAGAGTGTCAGTAAACAACGGTATATAGTCTGGCTGAGCGGTGTACACAGAGTGGCAGTAAACACAATGCTATATATAGCGTGGCTGAGCGAGGTGCACAGTGGCAGTACACACAATGCTATATTAGTCAGGCTAAGCCGTGTACACAGAGTGTCAGAAAACACAATGCTATATATATAGCGTGGCTGAGCGAGGTGCACAGTGGCAGTACACACAATGCTATATATAGCGTGGCTGAGCGAGGTGCACAGTGGCAGTACACACAATGCTATATATAGCGTGGCTGAGCGAGGTGCACAGTGGCAGTACACACAATGCTATATTAGTCAGGCTAAGCCGTGTACACAGAGTGTCAGAAAACACAATGCTATATATATAGCGTGGCTGAGCGAGGTGCACAGTGGCAGTACACACAATGCTATATATAGCGTGGCTGAGCGAGGTGCACAGTGGCAGTACACACAATGCTATATATAGCGTGGCTGAGCGAGGTGCACAGTGGCAGTACACACAATGCTATATTAGTCAGGCTAAGCCGTGTACACAGAGTGTCAGAAAACACAATGCTATATATATAGCGTGGCTGAGCGAGGTACACAGTGGCAGTAAACAATGCTATATATAGTGTGGCTGAGCGAGCGGTGTACTACTGTTCCCAGCAGCGACACACAATGACTGGGGGGGACCCTGGCTAGCGTGGCTGGAGAGCGAACTACCCTGCCTGCCTACCCAAAGCTAAACCCACAGACAAATGGCGGAGATATGACGTGGTTCGGGTATTTATTTACCCGAACCACGTGACCGTTCGGCCAATCAGAGCGCGTTCGGGCCCGAACCACGTGACCCGTTCGGCCAATCACAGCGCTAGCCGAACGTTCGGGGAACGTTCGGCCATGCGCTCTTAGTTCGGCCATGTGGCCGAACGGTTTGGCCGAGCACCGTCAGGTGTTCGGCCGAACTCGAACATCACCCGAACAGGGTGATGTTCTGCAGAACCCGAACAGTGGCGAACACTGTTCGCCCAACACTACTTAGAGGTAAGCTCTTTTTATGATTTATAATTAACTTCTATTGTACCTAATTTTGGGGGTGCCTCCTCCTCTCCAGTTGTTTAGCTTTTACAGCCCCCCCTTTGTATGGGGCTTTGTCTGTTTTAGGTCTTTGGGCTGGATCAATTCTTTCTGAAGTGCAACCTGTCCAATGGAAAGACCCAAGGACTCAAGTGAGGATGAGCTTTACCTCACTGGCTAATATACTGTGGTTGCTGGACTTGCAACCCACATTTGTGAGCATTGCTCGTATCCTTCTCTAATCTAAGAAAATCACCTTAACATACTGCACCACAATGAGATCCCAGTGTCTCTGTGTCTTTTCCTGTCTTCTCTGGAAGATCATTGGATTCCCCAGAATCCAACCCCTTACATCTTATCTTACTTCTGAGCTGGACAAATAGCAGATAGCAGTTTATCTAATATAAGGCTTAAAGAGAACCAGAGACAAGAATATAACATATTTATACATATCTGGGGCTTCCTCCAGCCCCATAAGCCTGGATAGCTCCCACGCCGCCTTTCTCCGCTGCCTCTGTCTAGTGTTGGGCGAACATCTAGATGTTCGGGTTCGGGCCGAACAGGCCGAACATGGCCGCGATGTTCGGGTGTTCGACCCGAACTCCGAACATAATGGAAGTCAATGGGGACCCGAACTTTTGTGGTTTGTAAAGCCTCCTTACATGCTACATACCCCAAATTTACAGGGTATGTGCACCTTGGGAGTGGGTACAAGAGGGAAAAATTTTTTAGCAAAAAGAGCTTATAGTTTTTGAGAAAATCGATTTTAAAGTTTCAAAGGGAAAACTGTCTTTTAAATGCGGGAAATGTCTGTTTTCTTTGCACAGGTAACATGCTTTTTGTCGGCATGCAGTCATAAATGTAATACATATAAGAGGTTCCAGGAAAAGGGACCGGTAATGCTAACCCAGCAGCAGCACACGTGATGGAACAGGAGGAGGGTGGCGCAGGAGGAGAAGGCCACGCTTTGAGACACAACAACCCAGGCCTTGCATGAGGACAAGAAGCGTGCGGATAGCATGCTTTGTACCACCATGCAGTCATAAATGTAATAAAGATAAGTGGTTCAATAAACAGGGACCACGCGGCAACGCTAACCCAGCAGCAGCACACGTGATGGAACAGGAGGAGGCGCAGGAGGAGAAGGCCACGCTTTGTGAGACACACAACAACCCAGGCCTTGCATGAGGACAAAAAGCGTGCGGATAGCATGCTTTGTACCGCCATGTAGTCATAAATGTAATAAAGATAAGAGGTTCAATAAACAGGGACCACGCGGCAACGCTAACCCAGCAGCAGCAGCAGCAGCAGCACACGTGATGGAACAGGAGGAGGCGCAGGAGGAGAAGGCCACGCTTTGTGAGACACAACAACCCAGGCCTTGCATGAGGACAAAAAGCGTGCGGATAGCATGCTTTGTACCGCCATGTAGTCATAAATGTAATAAAGATAAGAGGTTCCATAAACAGGGACCGGCAACGGTAACCCAGCAGCAGCAGCAGCAGCAGCACACGTGATGGAACAGGAGGAGGCGCAGGAGGAGAAGGCCACGCTTTGTGAGACACAACAACCCAGGCCTTGCATGAGGACAAAAAGCGTGCGGATAGCATGCTTTGTACCGCCATGTAGTCATAAATGTAATAAAGATAAGTGGTTCAATAAACAGGGACCACGCGGCAACGCTAACCCAGCAGCAGCACACGTGATGGAACAGGAGGAGGCGCAGGAGGAGAAGGCCACGCTTTGTGAGACACACAACAACCCAGGCCTTGCATGAGGACAAAAAGCGTGCGGATAGCATGCTTTGTACCGCCATGTAGTCATAAATGTAATAAAGATAAGAGGTTCAATAAACAGGGACCACGCGGCAACGCTAACCCAGCAGCAGCAGCAGCACACGTGATGGAACAGGAGGAGGCGCAGGAGGAGAAGGCCACGCTTTGTGAGACACACAACAACCCAGGCCTTGCATGAGGACAAAAAGCGTGCGGATATAGCAGCAATGCTTTTTGCCGCCATGCAGTCATAAATGTAATACAGATGAGAGGTTCAATAAACAGGGACCGGAAACGCTAAACCATCCCAGATGTTCATCGGTCATGTTACTTGGTTGGGGTCCTGGAGTGTTGCGTAGTCGTTTCCAATCCAGGATTGATTCATTTTAATTTGAGTCAGACGGTCTGCATTTTCTGTGGAGAGGCGGATACGCCGATCTGTGATGATGCCTCCGGCAGCACTGAAACAGCGTTCCGACATAACGCTGGCTGCCGGGCAAGCCAGCACCTCTATTGCGTACATTGCCAGTTCGTGCCAGGTGTCTAGCTTCATGCCCGGTTTCAGGTCCAGCGGTGCCAGCCACAAATCCGTCTGTTCCTTTATTCCCCTCCAAATTTCCTCCCCTGTGTGCTGCTTATCCCCAAGGCAGATCAGCTTCAGCAACGCTTGCTGACGCATGCCAACAGCTGTGCTGCACTGCTTCCACGATCCTACTGCTGCTGGTGCTGGGTTAGCATTTCCGGATGAGGTACAGCTTTGAGATGCGTTGGAGGAGAAGGAGTCAGAGAGGTAGGTGCTGCTGTTGTTATCCAGCTGTTTGCGGCGTGGGCAACACCCGCGCCGTAGCAGGTGAGGAATCGCTGCCAGGCTCCACAAGGTTCACCCAGTGCGCGGTAAGGGAGATGTATCGACCCTGGCCGAACGCACTCGTCAAGGTGTCAGTGGTGAGGTGAACCTTGCAGGCAACGGCATTCTTCAAGCTTCGGGTTATTTAGCTGACCACGTGCTCATGCAACTCAGGCACTGCAGAGCGCGCAAAGTGGTAGCGGCTGGGAACCACGTAACGTGGGATGGCCACTGACATCATGCCCTTGAAGCTGTTTGTCTCCACCACTCGATATGGCAGCATTTCGCAGGCCAGAAGCTTGGCTATGCTGGCTGGCTGTTACTGCCACGGCCCGGGGGTCATTTGCTGGCAATTTCCTCTTGTGCTCAAACATCTCAGAGACAGACAACTCAACCGTAGCGCTGCACACCGAAGGGCTGTTGGTTGTTGTGTTTGATGAACACTGGGAGACCTCAAGAGCACTAGTCCGGAAAGTGACAGTGTCAGCATCGTCTGATGTTTGTGAATGTTGTGAACCACGCAATGGCTGGGCTACTGCTGCTGCTGAGGCGGGTCTGGTGGTGAGTCTGGTGAACCCAAGGGAGGCAGTGTTGCTGGTGGTACCCTGTCCTGCCGCGTTTGCCCACAGAGTGGGATGTTTGGATAGAATGTGGCGGCTCATGCTGGTGGTGGAGAGGTTGTTAATACTTTTCCCCCTGCTCAGGCGGGTCTTGCACACCTTGCAAATCGCCATGGTAACATCCTCAGTGCAGTCTTCAAAGAAAGCCCAGACTTTAACTGGCTGAGGACTCGGACCTCGTGCGTGATGTGCTGGTGCTGCTTAACCCACTGCTGGACGCTTGAGAGGTCATCCAAGTAATTATCTGGTCCTGTTCTTTTGGATCTGTGAGGGTTGTTGTCCTGGACAACATGGGCAGTATTGAGTGGGTTTTCTTGGGTGCTCCCCTGTGGCCTGTACGTGAACCGTCAGGGGAAACACCTCTTCCCTTGCCCCTCCCTCTTTCACCGGATTTCTTCCTCATTTCACTTATCCTTAAAGTACACGCTGACTGGCAGCAGTACAGTGGCAGTACAGAAATGCTATACAGTGGTGGATGAGCGGTGTACCACTATTGTCAGCAGTGACACAGAGCACAATGCTATACAGTGGCGGGTGAGCGGTGTACTACTGTTCCCAGCAGACACAGAGTGGAAGTAAACACAATGCTATATAGTGTGGCTGAGCCGTGTACACAGAGTGGCATTAAACACAATGCTATATAGTCTGCTATATAGTCACCCCGAACAGGGTGATGTTCTGCAGAACCCGAACAGTGGCAAACACTGTTCGCCCAACACTACTGGGAGGGAACGCAGATTTTAGTACCTAAACACACGATACAACATGTTTTCCGGGGTCGGACTCTGAGGCACATACAGATGGTCCCGATCATCATCCTCATCATACAACTCTTCTCCTGAGTCTGACCCACCCCCCACCTCTGCCACCCCAACATCCCCAGACACAGACCCCTCATCGTCCTCAACATTAACTTGGGATGCTGGCCTGAGCCAGACCTCCTCCTCCACATCAGGCCCCATCATCTCCTCAATGGCAGCCCTCATTAATCGCTCTGGCGACGGACTGATGGACACAACGTTCTCCTCCGGGGAGGGCTGCTGCTGACCACTGGCTGCTGGGGTGGATGTTATAGCTTGCGTGGGGCGTTGGCTGTTGCTGTTGTTGGGAGTGCTGCTCACAGCGGAGGTCTCTGGGGAACTCATGTTGAGCTCATATAGTGGTTGACGGTGAGTGGAGTATTACTGATCCCAGCAATATACACACTGACTGGCAGAGTACGCAATGCTATATAGTGTGGCTGAGCGGTGTACACAGAGTGGCAGTAAACACAATGCTATATAGTCTGGCTGAGCGAGCGGTGTACTACTGTTCCCAGCAGAATCAGAGTGGCAGTAAACAATGGTATATAGTCTGGCTGAGCGGTGTACACAGAGTGTCAGTAAACAATGGTATATAGTCTGGCTGAGCGGTGTACACAGAGTGTCAGTAAACAATGGTATATAGTCTGGCTGAGCGGTGTACACACAATGCTATATAGTCTGCTATATAGTGTCAGTAAACAATGGTATATAGTCTGGCTGAGCGAGCGGTGTACTACTGTTCCCAGCAGAATCAGAGTGGCAGTAAACAATGGTATATAGTCTGGCTGAGCGGTGTACACAGAGTGTCAGTAAACAATGGTATATAGTCTGGCTGAGCGGTGTACACACAATGCTATATAGTCTGCTATATAGTGTCAGTAAACAATGGTATATAGTCTGGCTGAGCGAGCGGTGTACTACTGTTCCCAGCAGAATCAGAGTGGCAGTAAACAATGGTATATAGTGTGGCTGAGCGGTGTACACAGAGTTTCAGTAAACAATGGTATATAGTCTGGCTGAGCGGTGTACACAGAGTGTCAGTAAACAATGGTATATAGTCTGGCTGAGCGGTGTACACAGAGTGGCAGTAAACACAATGCTATATAGTCTGGCTGAGCGAGCGGTGTACTACTGTTCCCAGCAGAATCAGAGTGGCAGTAAACAATGGTATATAGTCTGGCTGAGCGGTGTACACAGAGTGTCAGTAAACAATGGTATATAGTCTGGTTGAGCGGTGTACACAGAGTGTCAGTAAACAATGGTATATAGTCTGGCTGAGCGGTGTACACAGAGTGGCAGTAAACACAATGCTATATACTCTGGCTGAGCGAGCGGTGTACTACTGTTCCCAGCAGACACAGAACAGTAAACAGAATGCTATATAGTGTGGCTGAGCGAGCGGTGTACCACTATTCCCAGCAGACACAGAACAGTGAACAGAATGCTATATAGTGTGGCTGAGCGAGCGGTGTACCACTATTCCCAGCAGACACAGAACAGTAAACAGAATGCTATATAGTGTGGCTGAGCGAGCGGTGTACCACTATTCCCAGCAGACACAGAACAGTGAACAGAATGCTATATAGTGTGGCTGAGCGAGCGGTGTACCACTATTCCCAGCAGACACAGAACAGTGAACAGAATGCTATATAGTGTGGCTGAGCGAGCGGTGTACCACTATTCCCAGCAGACACAGAGTGGCAGTAAACAGAATGCTATATAGTGTGGCTGAGCGAGGTACACAGAGTGGCAGTAAACAGAATGCTATATAGTGTGGCTGAGCAAGCGGTGTACTACTATTCCCAGCAGACACAGAGTGGCAGTAAACAGAATGCTATATAGTGTGGCTGAGCGAGGTACACAGTGGCAGTAAACAATGCTATATATAGTGTGGCTGAGCGAGCGGTGTACTACTGTTCCCAGCAGCGACACACAATGACTGGGGGGGACTCTGGCTAGCGTGGCTGGAGCGCGAACTACCCTGCCTGCCTACCCAAAACAGACAAATGGCGGAGATATGACGTGGTTCGGGTATTTATTTACCCGAACCACGTGACCGTTCGGCCAATCAGAGCGCGTTCGGGTCCGAACCACGTGACCCGTTCGGCCAATCACAGCGCTAGCCGAACGTTCGGGGAACGTTCGGCCATGCGCTCTTAGTTCGGCCATATGGCCGAACGGTTTGGCCGAGCACCGTCAGGTGTTCGGCCGAACTCGAACATCACCCGAACAGGGTGATGTTCTGCAGAACCCGAACAGTGGCGAACACTGTTCGCCCAACACTACCTCTGTCCACCGGTACCGGGTCCCGTCATTTCGGCCAGTCGAGCCAGTCGACGCAAGCACAGTGTGCTACCTCCGTACTGCACATGTGCATGCGTACAGAGCCAAAGGGAGACCCTGTGCATGCGGAAGACTGGCCACGTCCGGCGGATGATAGAGGCAGCGGAGGATGGCGGCGTTGGAGCGATCCAGGCTTATGGGGCTGGAGGAAGCCCCAGGTATGTATAACATCTTTTTTCATTTTTTAGGCAGTCTTCGTCTCTGTTTTCCCTTTAAAGAGAAACAAAACATTATGATCTAATGAATTGTATGTGTAGTATGGATAATTAATAGAACGTTAGTAGCAAAGAAAATATTCTTATATTTTTATTTTCAGTTATATAGTTTTTTTATAACATTGCATAATTCTGTAATATTTGCAGTTTTCACACTACTCAGCATTCTAAATGATTTTACAGAGCAGGCCAGTGAACTTTTGAACTGTCCTCTGCAGAAGAAAAAACAATACAGTGCCAGACACTTGAGATAATAAGCTTCAGAAGTCAGAGCTCTCTGTGACTTTGAAAGTCGTGGAGCTCAATGGCTCTTTTTCATAGATAACAACTGGAGTTTCTTAACTCTTTCTGTACTGGAAACAATATTAGACTCAGGTCTCTGCTCCTCATGTTTTATTTCTTAGCTGTACTACACATACAAATCATTATATCATATTTTTTTCAGTGTCTCTTTAAAAGAAAATGCCAAAACAAATAGGACACACAACCGAAAGGGTTTAAGCGCTAGAGCCGTTGATTAACTGAGATTGTTAATGGACCACTCGCAAAAATCGTAAAATGTAAAACACTTGTAAATGCATACAAATAAGAAGTATTTTTATTTTTCAGAGTAAAGTAAGCCATAAATTACTTTTCTCCTACGTTGCTGTCACTTGCAGTAGGTAGTAGAAATCTGACTGAACCGACAGGTTTTGGGCTAGTCTATCTGTTCATGGAGGATTCTCAGCAATGCTTTTACTGTATATACTTGCATATAAGCCTAATTTTTCAGCACAACAAATTTGCTGAAAAGTTAACTCCTCGGCTTATATGCGAGTCAGTTGAGCAACATGGTGTGCAGAGTGCACTGCTCAAGACTACCTGTGTCCCCTGGCTTGTGGAGCAGAGTGTCAGCGGGGATTCTTCCTGTGTGGCAATCGCTGTGTCTATGTTCATCTATGATGCCATCTAGTGGCGTCCTGAGACACAGCTGTATCATCCTTGTGGCTCATCTGGCTATGGGGAGGGGTGGTGACTTGAACTGGGAACACATCTGTCTACTGTGGAGTGGGCTTTACTGGGGAGGGGGCTTATATGTGAATCAATCACTTTTTCCTGGTTTCTAAGGGAAAAGCAGGTACCTTGGCTTAGTTGCGGGTTGGTTTATATGCGAGTATATACGGTATTCTTTATAAAGACATTCCCTGAAAAGGATTTATGCAATGATGCTGACCAGCCTACCTGCTTGCTGCACACTTTCTGGATGGTTCAACTGCCATTCGCTAAGTGCTTTTTAAAATAAATAAAACCGTGAGACTCCCCATGAAGAGATAGACTAGTCCAAAACCTGTCTGTAATGTCAGATTTCTACTACTTACTGTAAGTGACAGCAACATAGGAGAAAAGTAATTTATGGCTCATTTTAATCTGGAAAAAACCTTCCAGACTTCTTATTTGTGTGTGTTTACAAGTATTTTACATTTTACGATTTATGCGATCGTGGTCCTTTTAACCTGTGAACACAAGATGGGAACTCAATATGTGTAAAGAAACCGCTTTCAGTGGAGCTCTGATACCTCTTTTTGATATCCGGGTTAATCCGGATCCGAATAGCAAATTATCTGGATAAATCCGGATATCCGAATTCAAACCATTTTGCAATCCGAATAGATCCGTGTAACGATTGTCGTCAGCAACACAGATTTTCTGATTATTGGTGATCTGTAGTGTTGGGCGAACATCTAGATGTTCGGGTTCGGGCCGAACAGGCCGAACATGGCCGCGATGTTCGGGTGTTCGACCCGAACTCCGAACATAATGGAAGTCAATGGGGACCCGAACTTTTGTGGTTTGTAAAGCCTCCTTACATGCTACATACCCCAAATTTACAGGGTATGTGCACCTTGGGAGTGGGTACAAGAGGAAAAAAAAATTAGCAAAAAGAGCTTATAGTTTTTGAGAAAATCAATTTTAAAGTTTCAAAGGGAAAACTGTCTTTTAAATGCGGGAAATGTCTGTTTTCTTTGCACAGGTAACATGTTTTTTGTCGGCATGCAGTCATAAATGTAATACATATAAGAGGTTCCAGGAAAAGGGACCGGTAACGCTAACCCAGCAGCAGCACACGTGATGGAACAGGAGGAGGGTGGCGCAGGAGGAGAAGAAGGCCACGCTTTGTGAGACACAACAACCCCGGCCTTGCATGAGGGCAAGAAGCGTGCGGATAGCATGCTTTGTACCGCCATGCAGTCATAAATGTAATAAAGATAAGTGGTTCAATAAACAGGGACCACGCGGCAACGCTAACCCAGCAGCAGCAGACGTGATGGAACAGGAGCAGGCGCAGGAGGAGAAGGCCACGCTTTGTGAGACACAACAACCCAGGCCTTGCATGAGGGCAAGAAGCGTGCGGATAGCATGCTTTGTACCGCCATGCAGTCATAAATGTAATAAAGATAAGTGGTTCAATAAACAGGGACCACGCGGCAACGCTAACCCAGCAGCAGCAGACGTGATGGAACAGGAGCAGGCGCAGGAGGAGAAGGCCACGCTTTGTGAGACACAACAACCCAGGCCTTGCATGTGGACAAAAAGCGTGCGGATATAGCAGCAATGCTTTTTGCCGCCATGCAGTCATAAATGTAATACAGATGAGAGGTTCAATAAACAGGGCCCGGAAACGCAACACCATCCCAGATGTTCATTGGTCATGTTACTTGGTTGGGGTCCTGGAGTGTTGCGTAGTCGTTTCCAATCCAGGATTGATTCATTTTAATTTGAGTCAGACGGTCTGCATTTTCTGTAGAGAGGCGGATACGCCGATCTGTGACGATGCCTCCGGCAGCACTGAAACAGCGTTCCGACATAACGCTGGCTGCCGGGCAAGCCAGCACCTCTATTGCGTACATTGCCAGTTCGTGCCAGGTGTCTAGCTTCGATACCCAATAGTTGAAGGGTGCAGATGGATGGTTCGACACAGCTACGCCATCTGACATGTAGTCCTTGACCATCTTCTCCAGGCGATCAATGTTGGAGGTGGATCTGCACGCTTGCTGTTCAGTGGGCTGCGGCTGCATGGGTGTCAGAAAATTTTCCCACTCCAAGGACACTGCCGATACCATTCCCTTTTGGGTACTAGCTGCGGCTTGCGTTGTTTGCTGCCCTCCTGGTCGTCCTGGGTTTGCGGAAGTCAGTCTGTCTGCGTACAACTGGCTAGAGGAGGGGGAGGATGTCAATCTCCTCTCTAAAGTCTCCACAAGGGCCTGCTGGTATTCTTCCATTTTGACCTGTCTGACTCTTTCTTCAAGCAGTTTTGGAACATTGTGTTTGTACCGTGGATCCAGAAGGGTATAAACCCAGTAATTGGTGTTGTCCAGAATGCGCACAATGCGTGGGTCACGTTCAATGCAGTCTAGCATGAATTGAGCCATGTGTGCCAGAGTCCTACCAGAATCCTCATCATCCTCTTGTGAGCGTTGTGATAGTTGTTGTGATGCATCATAGTCGTCAGCTTCCTCCTGGTCTGCTTCTGCTGACCATTCGCGTTGAATTGTGGAAGTCCAACGTGCACCGCTCTGGCCCTCGTCAGTGGTGGCATGAAATTCCTGCTCCAACTCCAGCTGTTCCTCCTCCTCTTCTTCGTCATAGCTGCTGGGGCCAGCGTTCCCTGAGGCGGATGGCCTGATGTTGGTACCATCACGCTGATCGTTTTCTCCTTCAGATTCCCCCAGTTGCATCATGACAGCTGTTTCCTTGATTTTTAACATCGACCTCTTCAGTAAACACAGCAGTGGTATGGTAATGCTGACTGAAGAGTTGTCACTGCTCACAAGCAACGTGGATTGCTCAAAATTTTGGAGGACTTGGCAGAGGTCCAACATGTTGGCCCAATCGGATCCACAGAAGCTTGGCAGCTGGCCGGATGCGCCTCGGTACTGCGCCGTCATGTACTGGACCACTGCACTCTTCTGCTCGCAAAAGCGGGCTAGCATGTGCAGCGTAGAATTCCAGCGCGTAGGGACATCACACAGCAAGCGATGGTGGGGGAGATTGAAGCGCTCCTGCATCTTGGCGAGTGCCCCCGAAGCAGTACTGGAATTTCTACAATGTTTGGACACTCGACGCACCTTCAACAGCAGATCGGGCACGCCTGGGTATGTCCTCAGGAACCGCTGAACTACTAGGTTCATCACGTGCGCCAGGCAAGGGATGTGTGTCAGCTTAGCCAACCTTAAAGCGCGAATGAGATTACTCCCATTATCACACACAACCATGCCCGGTTTCAGGTCCAGCGGTGCCAGCCACAAATCCGTCTGTTCCTTTATTCCCCTCCAAATTTCCTCCCCTGTGTGCTGCTTATCCCCAAGGCAGATTAGCTTCAGCAACGCTTGCTGACGCATGCCAACAGCTGTGCTGCACTGCTTCCACGATCCTACTGCTGCTGGGTTAGCGTTTCCGGATGAGGTACAGCTTTGAGATGCGTTGGAGGAGAAGGAGTCAGAGAGGTAGGTACTGCTGTTGTTATCCAGTGGGAGGGACGGCGGTGCAGCTGTTTGTGGCGTGGGCAACACCCGTGCCGTAGCAGGTGAGGAATCGCTGCCAGGCTCCACAAGGTTCACCCAGTGCGCGGTAAGGGAGATGTATCGACCCTGGCCGAACGCACTCGTCCAGGTGTCAGTGGTGAGGTGAACCTTGCAGGCAACGGCATTCTTCAAGCTTCGGGTTATTTTGCTGACCACGTGCTCATGCAACTCAGGCACTGCAGAGCGTGCAAAGTGGTAGCGGCTGGGAACCACGTAACGTGGGATGGCCACTGACATCATGCCCTTGAAGCTGTTTGTCTCCACCAATCGATATGGCAGCATTTCGCAGGCCAGAAGCTTGGCTATGCTGGCTGTTACTGCCACGGCCCGGGGTCATTTGCTGGCAATTTCCTCTTTTGCTCAAACATCTCCGACACAGACAACTGAACCGTAGCACTGCACACGGAAGGGCTGTTGGTTGTTGTGTTTGATGAACACTGGGAGACCTCAAGAGCACTACTCCGGAAAGTGACAGTGTCAGCGTCGTCTGATGTTTGTGAATGTTGTGAACCACGCAATGGCTGGGCTACTGCTGCTGCTGAGGCGGGTCTGGTGAACCCAAGGGAGGCAGTGTTGTTTCTGGTACCCTGTCCTGACGCGTTTGCCCAAAGAGTGGGATGTTTGGATAGCATGTGACGGCTCATGCTGGTGGTGGAGAGGTTGTTAATATTTTTCCCCCTGCTCAGGCGGGTCTTGCACACCTTGCAAATCGCCATGGTAACATCCTCAGTGCAGTCTTCAAAGAAAGCCCAGACTTTGGAGCACCTGCCTCCTTGCTGGCGATTTCTGTTTGCTCCTCTTTTACCTCTCACTTGAACTTCCACGCTTGTGGTGCCTGAAATTGCGCGCCGCCTACCTTGTGGCACAAGGCGAACTCGTGCAGCAGTGTGTTCTTCAACAGACTCATCTGTGCTGCTGCTACGACGGCGATGTTCTCGTTCACAAACAAAATCTGGGTCTCTGTCCACATTGTCCATACCCTCCTCTTCCATCTCCTCAAACTCGTCATATGTCATTGTGGGCCACCGCCGTGGAGTAGAGCTCCCCACAACAACCTCTGCGCAGCACACTCCAACGTCGTCTTCCAGATCTTGTCGGCCGACCTCCTGCAATTGCAACCCCTCCTGCCCAAATTGCTCTGGGATTTGGGTTTCCGAGTCCTCTTCGGACTCGCCTTGTATTTCAGTGCGCGGTGCATTTCCCACAGTTAACGGTTGTGAATCCAGGCACAACATTTCTGGCTGTTCCTCCATTGACCTTTGAAAGGTGGAAGTTTGTTGGGCTGGGAATAGCTCCTGCGAATACCCCATTGTGTCCTGAGGTAATTCATCGGACTGGTTATCTGGCAGTTGTGTGCGTGGTGTCGCTGCCGGTTGTGTCAGCTTTGTGCCCACTGGCTCCTTGTAACTGGCTGAGGACTCGGACCTCGTGCGTGATGTGCTGGTGCTGCTTAACCCACTGCTGGACGCTTGAGAGGTCATCCAAGTAATTATCTGGTCCTGTTCTTTTGGATTTGTGAGGGTTGTTGTCCTGGACAACATGGGCGGTATTGAGTGGGTTTTCTTGGGTGCTCCCCTGTGGCCTGTACGTGAACCGTCAGGGGAAACACCTCTTCCCTTGCCCCTCCCTCTTTCACCGGATTTCTTCCTCATTTCACTTATCCTTACAGTACACGCTGACTGGCAGCAGTACAGTGGCAGTACAGAAATGCTATACAGTACCACTATTCCCAGCAGCGACACAGAGCACAATGCTATACAGTGACGGGTGAGCGGTGTACCACTATTCCCAGCAGCGACACAGAGCACAATGCTATACAGTGACGGGTGAGCGGTGTACCACTATTCCCAGCAGCGACACAGAGCACAATGCTATACAGTGGCGAACGAGCGGTGTACCACTATTCCCAGCAGACACAGAACAGTACACAGAATGCTATATAGTGTGGCTGAACGAGCGGTGTACCACTGTTCCCAGCAGACACAGAACAGTACACAGAATGCTATATAGTGTGGCTGAACGAGCGGTGTACTACTGTTCCCAGCAGACACAGAACAGTACACAGAATGCTATATAGTGTGGCTGAACGAGCGGTGTACTACTGTTCCCAGCAGACACAGAACAGTACACAGAATGCTATATAGTGTGGCTGAACGAGCGGTGTACTACTGTTCCCAGCAGACACAGAACAGTACACAGAATGCTATATAGTGTGGCTGAACGAGCGGTGTACTACTGTTCCCAGCAGACACAGAACAGTACACAGAATGCTATATAGTGTGGCTGAACGAGCGGTGTACTACTGTTCCCAGCAGACACAGAACAGTACACAGAATGCTATATAGTGTGGCTGAACGAGCGGTGTACTACTGTTCCCAGCAGACACAGAACAGTACACAGAATGCTATATAGTGTGGCTGAACGAGCGGTGTACTACTGTTCCCAGCAGACACAGAACAGTACACAGAATGCTATATAGTGTGGCTGAACGAGCGGTGTACTACTGTTCCCAGCAGACACAGAACAGTACACAGAATGCTATATAGTGTGGCTGAACGAGCGGTGTACTACTGTTCCCAGCAGACACAGAACAGTACACAGAATGCTATATAGTGTGGCTGAACGAGCGGTGTACTACTGTTCCCAGCAGACACAGAACAGTACACAGAATGCTATATAGTGTGGCTGAACGAGCGGTGTACTACTGTTCCCAGCAGACACAGAACAGTACACAGAATGCTATATAGTGTGGCTGAACGAGCGGTGTACTACTGTTCCCAGCAGACACAGAACAGTACACAGAATGCTATATAGTGTGGCTGAACGAGCGGTGTACTACTGTTCCCAGCAGACACAGAACAGTACACAGAATGCTATATAGTGTGGCTGAACGAGCGGTGTACTACTGTTCCCAGCAGACACAGAACAGTACACAGAATGCTATATAGTGTGGCTGAACGAGCGGTGTACTACTGTTCCCAGCAGACACAGAACAGTACACAGAATGCTATATAGTGTGGCTGAACGAGCGGTGTACTACTGTTCCCAGCAGACACAGAACAGTACACAGAATGCTATATAGTGTGGCTGAACGAGCGGTGTACTACTGTTCCCAGCAGACACAGAACAGTACACAGAATGCTATATAGTGTGGCTGAACGAGCGGTGTACTACTGTTCCCAGCAGACACAGAACAGTACACAGAATGCTATATAGTGTGGCTGAACGAGCGGTGTACTACTGTTCCCAGCAGACACAGAACAGTACACAGAATGCTATATAGTGTGGCTGAACGAGCGGTGTACTACTGTTCCCAGCAGACACAGAACAGTACACAGAATGCTATATAGTGTGGCTGAACGAGCGGTGTACTACTGTTCCCAGCAGACACAGAACAGTACACAGAATGCTATATAGTGTGGCTGAACGAGCGGTGTACTACTGTTCCCAGCAGACACAGAACAGTACACAGAATGCTATATAGTGTGGCTGAACGAGCGGTGTACTACTGTTCCCAGCAGACACAGAACAGTACACAGAATGCTATATAGTGTGGCTGAACGAGCGGTGTACTACTGTTCCCAGCAGACACAGAACAGTACACAGAATGCTATATAGTGTGGCTGAACGAGCGGTGTACTACTGTTC
This sequence comes from Hyperolius riggenbachi, assembly GCF_040937935.1. NCBI lineage: Eukaryota > Metazoa > Chordata > Amphibia > Anura > Hyperoliidae > Hyperolius > Hyperolius riggenbachi. The sequence continues at coordinate 10,950,051 of NC_090646.1, read as the reverse complement.
CCAGCAGACACAGAACAGTACACAGAATGCTATATAGTGTGGCTGAACGAGCGGTGTACTACTGTTCCCAGCAGACACAGAACAGTACACAGAATGCTATATAGTGTGGCTGAACGAGCGGTGTACTACTGTTCCCAGCAGACACAGAACAGTACACAGAATGCTATATAGTGTGGCTGAACGAGCGGTGTACCACTGTTCCCAGCAGACACAGAACAGTACACAGAATGCTATATAGTGTGGCTGAACGAGCGGTGTACCACTGTTCCCAGCAGACACAGAACAGTACACAGAATGCTATATAGTGTGGCTGAACGAGCGGTGTACCACTGTTCCCAGCAGACACAGAACAGTACACAGAATGCTATATAGTGTGGCTGAACGAGCGGTGTACTACTGTTCCCAGCAGACACAGAACAGTACACAGAATGCTATATAGTGTGGCTGAACGAGCGGTGTACTACTGTTCCCAGCAGACACAGAACAGTACACAGAATGCTATATAGTGTGGCTGAACGAGCGGTGTACCACTGTTCCCAGCAGACACAGAACAGTACACAGAATGCTATATAGTGTGGCTGAACGAGCGGTGTACTACTGTTCCCAGCAGTGACACACAATGACTGGGGGGGGACCCTGGCTAGCGTGGCTGGAGCGCGAACTACCCTGCCTGCCTACCCAAAGCTAAACCCACAGACAAATGGCGGAGATATGACGTGGTTCGGGTATTTATTTACCCGAACCACGTGACAGTTTGGCCAATCAGAGCGTGTTCGGGTCCGAACCACGTGACCCGTTCGGCCAATCACAGCGCTAGCCGAACGTTCGGGGAACGTTCGGCCATGCGCTCTTAGTTCGGCCATATGGCCGAACGGTTTGGCCGAGCACCGTCAGGTGTTCGGCCGAACTCGAACATCACCCGAACAGGGTGATGTTCTGCAGAACCCGAACAGTGGCGAACACTGTTCGCCCAACACTAGTGATCTGCAGTATTACCAATAATACAGATGCTATACCTGATTATATGGTGATCTGCAGAATCACCAATAATACTAGTATAGCCAGACACAGGAAAACCAATGTGAGATGGTGTTTGGTGCAACAGTAACAAGGTGGAGGAAGTTCACCCGAGGAGCGGGTGACTCAGACAGTACTGCAGCCGATGATCACCTGAGGAGCAGGTGAGTCAGACTGTACTGCAGTCGATGATCACCTGAGGAGCAGGTGAGTCAGACTGTACTGCAGTCAATGATCACCTGAGGAGCAGGTGAGTCAGACCGTACTGCAGTCAATGTGCACCTGAGGAGCAGGCGGCACAGACTGCTAAGCAAGGAGAATATCACCTGAGGAGCAGGCAATTAAGATAGTACTGCAGCCAGTGATCTCCTGAGGAGCAGGTATGGTCAACTGAAGAACGGGTGATTAAGACTATACTGCAGCTAAACTTCACCTGAGGTGCAGGTGTAACAGACAATGCTGCAGCTAAACTTCACCTGAGGTGCAGGTGCAGATACTTTAAATCCCTCACCAGTGCCTAGGCCCACTGGTGAGGATAGCGAGGTCAGGCAGGCAGGGTAGGCAACATACGGACAGATACAGTACAGAAGCAGAAGGCTGATTCAGTGTCAAGTACAGGCAGGGTTGGCAACGTGAATCAGATGGGCAGAAGCACAGAATCAACAAACAGGAGAATAGTCAGAGGAAGCAGAAGGTCATAACAAATAAACAATGCAATTAGTACTTTAAACTATCAACAGAATCTGGCTAAGTGTGGATCCCCAGCTCCAGCTGGTTCTAGCACACTTTGGGATCTGACTAAGGTCTGAACGCTAACACGACAGCATTCGCAACAGCAGACGCAGAGCTACTGACAGACCTGTCCTATATATACCAAACGTGCTCCACAGCGCCGCCCCAGTCACTCAGCCAATCCGGAACATAGCTGGAGTCAGCTCATGTCGCAAACTGTTCGCCGGCGAACGGTTCCAGGCGAACTTCGGGGGTTTGCGTTCGCCTACCAAAGGCAAACTTTTCCGGAAGTTCGATTCGCCCCATAAAGCTCTATTGAGCAAAACTTTGACTCTCTAGATCACATTCAACAGACACATTATTGCCAAACACCTTTCTCAATGCTGGAGGCCCACCCCCCCTCCAAGCAAGGTCCTTATACCATTTCACTAATTAGCTAAGGGACAGCTGCTACACACTCTGCTAGGGAGATTTTAATTAGCCTGTTGTGAGATCCTCCACCCTCCTCCCTCCTACCCTCCTACCAGAGGGAGGAGGGTCTCATCTGCCAGGGAATTCCAGTATTTCAAAAACCAGCTTACATACCATGATAGGGATTTGAACCCAGGCCTCAGTGTATGATAGGTAACTAACATATCCATTGTACCACCAACACTACTAGCTGAAAGTAGCTGAAAGTAGCTGAAAGTAGCTGAAACTAGCCTAGCATGTACCATTTATGCTTAATGCAAGAGACAAATTAGACAAGACAAGACAAATAACATTTATATCACACTTTTCTCCTGGCAGACTCAAAGCACCAGAGCTGCAGCCACTAGGGCACACTCTATAGGCAGTAGCAGTGTTAGGAAGACTTGCCTAAGGTCTCCTATTGAATACGTGCTGGCTTACTGAACAGACAGAGATGAGATTTGAACTCTGGTATCCTGTGTCAGAGGCAGAGCCCTTAACCATTACACCATGCAGCCACTGCTTACAGATATGTAGCCAGGCATGGCCTTGTCTTTTGTGTTCAACAGTTGTCCAAAGAGAACCCCAGATAGCCAGGTAGATTCATCTCTCTCTCTCTCTCTCTCTCTCTCACCAACACTACATGCTGAAGCCAGCCTAGCATGTACCATTTATGCTCAATCCATTTATGCTCAAAAATACAATTCCGCGGAAAGCGGTGACCATCCCTACTAGAGAGAGAGAGAGAGAGAGAGAGAGATGAATCTACCTGGCTATCTGGGGTTCTCTTTGGACAACTGTTGAACACAAAATACAAGGCCATGCCTGGCTACATATCTGTAAGCAGTGGCTGGATGGTGTAATGGTTAAGGGCTCTGCCTCTGACACAGGAGACCAAAGTTCGAATCTTGTCTCTGTCTGTTCAGTAAGCCAGCACCTATTCAGCAGGAGACCTTAGGCAAGTCTTCCTAACACTGCTATGTTGTCTAATTTTTCTCTTGACAACTGTTGAACACAAAATACAAGGCCATGTCTGGCTACATGTCTGTAAGCAGTGGCTGCATGGTGTAATGGTGAAGGGCTCTGCCTCTGACACAGGAGACCAGAGTTTGAATCTTGTCTCTGGCTGTTTAGTAAGCCAGCACCTATTCAGTAGGAGACCTTAGGCAATTCTTCCTAACACTGCTATCTTGTCTAATTTTTCTCTTGACAACTGTTGAACACAAAATACAAGGTCATGTCTGGCTACATATCTGTAAGCAGTGGCTGCATGGTGTAATGGTGAAGGGCTCTGACACATGAGACCAGAGTTTGAATCTTGTTTCTGTCTGTTCAGTAAGCCAGCACCTATTTAGTAGGAGACCTTAGGCAAGTCTTCCCAACACTGCTATCTTGTCTAATTTTTCTCTTGACTACTGTTGAACACAAAATACAAGGCCATGTCTGGCTACATGTCTGTAAGCAGTGGCTGCATGGTGTAATGGTGAAGGGCTCTGCCTCTGACACAGGAGACCAGAGTTCGAATCTTGTCTCTGTCTGTTTAGTAAGCCAGCACCTATTCAGCAGGAGACCTTAGGCAAGTCTTCCTAACACTGCTATCTTGTCTAATTTTTCTGTTGGACTGAGCATAAATGGTAAATGCTAGGCCAACTTCAGTTAGTACTGTTGTGGTACAGTGGTTAAGGTACTTGCCCACCACACAGTGAGTCCTGGGTTTAATTCTCAGCTATGGTATGTAAACTGGCTTTTGAAATAATATAATTCTCTGGCAGATGAGACCCTCCTCCCTCCGGTAGAAAGGGAGGAGGGTGGAGCCCTAAAATAGGGGTCTGTGTGAAACCTAGATGTTAACCTGGGACATGTGATGTGTATTTCACTCAATCATGTCTGCCTCCAGGTATTGGAGCCTTTGAAACAAGTTTTCCATCATTTTTCTAGGCATTAGAAATTTTTCTAGTTTTCAAAGTTCGCCTCCCCATTGAAGTCTATTGCGGTTCGCGAACTTTTTCGCAAACCGAACCTTTCGCGGAGGTTCACCAACGGGTTTGCGAACCGAAAATCGGAGGTTCGTGACATCTCTAGTCAGCTGACCGCATGATCAGCTGACTCCCCTTCTAGATGCATAAAGGTGCTGTCACTCGGCTCGCGCGCGCGTAGCCCTTAGTCTGTGAGCGATAGAAGGACCAGGCAAAGCATCAGCATGTAACCGCTGGCAGATACGCGGAGATAGTCGCCATGCTGCTTGTCTCTGCGGCGGCATCTCCACTATTTATTACAATCCGGATATCTGAACCCATTACCCGGGTAAATCCGGGTATCCAGATTGAAAACCGGAAGTGGCCTTTAAGTTGCCTCCAAAACATATTTTATAGTAAATGATGCATGATGCATCATGGTTTTTGAAGAAAAACAGTAATTGTTTATGTGGGGAGTTATAATACAAAAAAAAAAAAAAGAAATGGCTGTAAATTAACATCAGGAGGTTCCAGACAGTGGTCGTGCAGCCCATATTGTGTCCAATGCACAACTGGCTGGGACATCACAGTTTTCAACCTAGACATCTCAAAAAAATTAAAGTTTTTTTTTTCCCCAACAAAATACAGCTATTGTAGTGGCATAATAGCTAGTGACAGTGACACACTGGCAGCAGAAGATATAGTTCTGTGTGGACCATGGTGGTGGTGGGTACCACAGACAGGAGCAGCAGGAGGAGTAGGTAGATGCAGCTATTGTAGTTGCGTAATAGCTGGTAGTGGTAGCAGAAGATTTGTTCTGTGTGGACCCTGGCGGTGGGAAACACAGGCTGAGACAGCAGGAGGAGGAAGTAGATGCAGCTATTGTAGTGGCATAATAGCTGGTGGCAGTGGCAGACTAGCAGCAGGATATATAGTTCTCTGTGGACCCTGGCAGTGGGAAACGAAGGCTGAGACAGCAGGAGGAGGAGGTAGATGCAGCTATTGATAGTGGCGTAATAGCTGGTGGGTAACACAGACAGCAGCAGCAGGAGGAGTAGGTAGATGCAGCTATTGTAGTGGCGTAATAGCTGGTAGTGGTAGCAGAAGATTTGGACCCTGGCGGTGGGAAACACAGGCTGAGACAGCAGGAGGAGGAAGTAGATTTAGCTATTGTAGTGGCGTAATAGCTGGTGGCAGTGGCAGACTAGCAGCAGGATATATAGTTCTCTGTGGACCCTGGCAGTGGGAAACGAAGGCTGAGACAGCAGGAGGAGGAGGTAGATGCAGCTATTGATAGTGGCGTAATAGCTGGTGGTGGCAGACTGGCAGTGGCAGCAGAAGATATAGTTCTGTGTGGACCCTGGTGGTGGTGGGTAACACAGACAGCAGCAGCAGGAGGAGTAGGTAGATGCAGCTATTGTAGTGGCGTAATAGCTGGTAGTGGTAGCAGAAGATTTGGACCCTGGCGGTGGGAAACACAGGCTGAGACAGCAGGAGGAGGAAGTAGATTCAGCTATTGTAGTGGCGTAATAGCTGGTGGCAGTGGCAGACTAGCAGCAGAATATATAGTTCTCTGTGGACCCTGGCGGTGGGAAACACAGACAGCAGCAGCAGGAGGAGTAGTAGGTAGATGCAGCTATTGTAGTTGCATAATAGCTGATAGTGGCAGCAGAGGATTTGTTCTGTGTGGACCCTGGAGGCGGGTAACACAGACAGCAGCAACAGGAGGAGTAGGTAGATGCAGCTATTGTAGTGGCGTAATAGCTGGTAGTGGCAGCAGAAGATATAGTTTTGCGTGGACCTTGGTGATGGCGGGTAACACAGACAGCAGCAGCCGGAGGAGTTGTTAGATGTAGCTATTGTAGTGGCGTAATAGCTGGTGCCAGTGAGACACTGGCAGCAGAAGATATAGTTCTCTGTGGACCCTGGGGGTGGGAAACACAGACAGCAGCAGCAGTAGGGGTAGGTAGATGCAGCTATTGTAGTGGTGTAATAGCTGGTAGTGGCAGCAGAAGACACAGCAATTGTGTTTTGAATTAAATATAGGTTAGGTGGTAGCAGCAGCAGCAGCAGTGGCCTGTGGCACTCTGGCAGTGGGAGCAGCACAGGCAGCGGGAGATAGGAGGAGGAGAAGGAGTGTAACGTGTGGCAGGCAGCATAGATAGTCCACTATGGCACCTAGTGTTGGTACCACGGCTTTAAAAAAAATTGTGAACCAGGCTTATTAGTCAAGACGGAGCCAGGAGGTTGTGGTGGTAGGGTGGTAAGGCAGGTATAGTGATTCCCAGCCACTTCAAGCCCCCCTCTTGCCAACAACAGGGGCCAGGAACTCACCAACCACCCAAGCCTAGTTCATTTTGAGAAACGTCAGTGTCACGAGAGGCATCTGCTGGCAGTGGCAATTTCCTGAAATATGTTGATGAACTTTCTCTATTTCACCAGCAGATGTCCTCAGTGTCCTCAGGGATTATGCGGCAACTTGATTTACTCTCTGCCACCAGCAGGGGTCTCTCCTTTAGGAACTGTCCATCACAGACTGTAATGAGGGCAGGTCTGGGATCACCTAGACTTTGTCATCTGACCTCCCAGCACAGAATATAAGCTGCCTTAGTAAGTCAGTCCTGTGCTAGATCATTACTTCAGTTCCATCTGTGCTTAGTATCTTGTCCTTGCCCTGTATGACCTTTTGCTGTTTCAGGCAAATGTTTTGATTTCATGATGGTAGCCATCTTTTTGGTTGAAAGGAGGTGACAGGGAGCATGAGGCACAGTTCCAACTGTCCTGTGTCCTGAGCACCTCTCCCAGTTGCTAGGCAACGTGAATGACAACATAGGAAATCCCATCATGCTCTGCACAGCATCAAGGAAAAAAAGCCCGGGCTTTTTACTTTGATATGTGGAGCTTAGCATAAAAATGATGCTTTGGTAAGAAAAACAAAGTTCTGATGCTGTGTATTGGGGGTATTGGGCACAGCGGCGGGGAACGGGGTCAGACCCCCCCTCCCCCACCTGGGTCCCCCATGTGCGCTCCCTCTCCAGATTAAGCTCAGCAGGACCCCCCCCCCTTACCTCACCTGGGTCCCCCAAGTGCGCTCCCCCTCCAGCTTAAGCTCAGCAGAACCCCCCCTAACCTGGGTCCACCATGTGTGCTCCCCCTCCAGCTTAAGCTCAGCAGGACCCCCCCCCCTCCCTCACCTGGGTCCCCCATGTGTGCTCCACCTCCAGCTTAAGCTCAGTAGGACCCCCCCCCCCTTACCTGTGTCCCCCATGTGCGCTCCCCCTCCAGCCGCTATTAGTAAGAGGCAGAGGGCGGGGGTGACTCACTTATTCTGCGTTCCAGTGTGCATTCTGCTGTCGTCACTTCCTGCAATGCCGCCCACTGTATTGTATGTGGACGGCATTGCAGGAAGTGACGACAGTGGAACACACGCTGGAACGCGGAAGAGGTGAGTCATCCCCGCCCACTGCCTCTTACTAATAGTGGCGGCTGCTGCTGAACTTAAGCTGGAGGGGGAGCGCACATGGGGGACCCAGGTAAGGGGGGGGGGTCCTGCTGAGCTTAAGCTAGCGGGGGAGCGCAGATGGGGACCCAGGTGAGGGAGGGGGGTCCGACCCCCCTCCCTGCCGCTGTGCCCAGTACCCCCTTTCTGCCCGCTACCGCCTCCAGCTCGGCGGCAAGTCTAGGACCGCCCCTGGGGGAAGGGCGCTACTTAATAATAAAAAAATACAAACATTTATATAGCACTTTTTTCCTGTCGGATTCAAAGCGCTCAAGTGCTGCAGCCACTGAGACAGGCTCAGGAGGCTATCCTGCAGTATTAGGCAGTCTTGCCTTGAACTCTTTACTAAATAGGTACTGACCCTAGCCAAGATAGATTCGAACCCTGGCCTCCCATGTCAAAGGCAGTGCCCTTAACCAGTACTCTATTCAGCCACTGATACTCTTCTTTTTGCTTGGACCGGCCTTGGGAGCAGGGCACTACTTCTTCTTCTTGCTTGGACCAGCCCCTTCTTCTTGCTTGGACCGGCCCTGGGGGCAGGGCGCTACTTCTTCTTGCTTGAAGGTTGAGGCACTTACTCTATTATATATATAGATATAGTTCACATGTATATATATTAGCCAGGTTCAGGGTTCAGTGTGCACACTTGATTATATGCTTTGGATTATCCTATATGCTTTGGATTATCCTATCTATATGCAGGGGGTTCTTAGCATATGCAAATTCCTGATACTAATTACCAGGGGTGCTTGAATACCCCTTTTTAAAATCCAAATTGATACGGATCCGGATAACCAGATATCCGGATCCGGATAGGATATCCGAATCCGAACTTCCCGGTATCAGGGATATCCGGGCGGATTTGGATATCCGGATAGAAAACCGGAAATTGCTTCCAAAACGTTTTTTTAGGGTAAATGAGGCATGTAACATCATGTTTTTTTTAAAAGAAACACTAATTGATTAGGTGGGGACTTAAAATCCCCCCCACCCAAAAAAAATGGCTGTAAATTAACATCAGGACTAGGTTCCAGACAGCAGTCGTGCAGTCCACATTGTGTCCAAAGTCCAACCGCACAACAGGGACATGGCAGTTTTCAGCCCAGACACCTCCAAAAAATTATGCAGCAATTGTGTTTTGGGTTAAATATAGGTGGTATACGCACAACAGCAGCGGCCTGTGGGACCCTGGCGGTGGGAGCAGCACAGGTAGCAGGATCAGGGGAAATGCAGCAGCAGGTGTAACGTGTGCTAGGAGCATGCCGGACGTGGCATGTGGCACGTGTACGTGGCACGTAGTGTTGGTGGTACCACGACTGTAAAAAAATTGTGAACCAGGCGGCTTAGTTAGTAATAGTTAACCAGGAGGAGCCAGGAGGTTGTGGTGGTGGTGGTAAAGGGTGGTAAGGCAGAAATAGTGATTCCCGGCCACTTCATGCCCCCCTCTTGCCAACAACAGGGAAAGACTCTTCCAACAGGGTCTGGCGGCATTTTTTCCTTGCACGGGAAGCGGTGGAGGGAGCAGAGGAGGCCACTGAGGACTGGTTGTCTGAACAGGCCTCAGTGTCGGCAGGAGTGGCAGAGGGGGTTCTGGTGCTCTGAGTCTGACCACTGCCAGTACCAGCTTGCTTCAGCCAGATGATGTGGGGCACATGTAATTTATTAAAATCGGGGTTGGACTTTAAAGCAAATCAGCACGGAGTGACAGACAGCAGAGGAGAAGACAGTGCACACTGACTGTCTAACTGTCACACTGACACTGCTCAGCACATCAGCACTTCAGTAATCTGTAGTAAGCTAACACAGTAGTACTACTCTAACAACTAACTAGCACTGCAGTACTAACTACACAATAACACAGTAATCCTACTCCCTAACCTATACTGTGGCTAATAGCAGACCAGCACAGCAGCAGGCCTGGTCTATGTGCACAGCACAGATGATCAAAAGGATTCCTCGGCACACCTTCCATGGAGTAAAAACAGTCCTTTTTATTGAATCATTGTAGAAAAATAGCAAAAATAGAACAGCATGCAAGCTGCTGACGCGTTTCTGACTCTACCGGGCCCTTAGTCATAGCTACACATCACAAGTGGTATGAAATACCTGGAGACCACACCCCCTATCCACCACACCTACACAGGTGACTAACATATTTAAAGGGGAATACCCCTGGTGGGAGAGGAGTGGACTCCAGCGTATTGTACAGATACACATATGCATACACATAAAATACATTTAAAATAACACATTATAATTATAACCTGCTAATATTTAATAAATACAACCCCCTGAACAAACAGAGAAGGAAAGAGAAGGGGGGAAAAGGGAGAGGAAAAAAAAAGGGGGGAGAAAAACGGAAAATGAGAAAGAACAGGACGGAAAGGGGCAGGGAGAAAAGAGGGGGAGGGGGGCGGGGGATAAGAGGTGTTTCCAGAAGGGGGGGGGGCAGAACCAATATTCATTAGGAACCCAAACCCACTTAACACGTTATATTGTTACTACCCCACCCTACCCATCCCTAGAGTGAGCAAAGTGAAACCCCCACCATGACAGAAACAAAAATGTTTTGCAACATTGGAGGGGTTTAAGCAGTTAGTGTTAGTGGCACCACAATAGTGCTTAGCTATCCTGGCCCTCAGCGGTCTTGTGGTGCATCCAACGTATTGCTTTCTACATGAATTACAATTGACAAGGTACACCACACCCTTTGTACCGCAGTTGATATACTGCTTAAAACGAAAAACTTTTCCATTACTAAAGGAAACAGCGGTATTACCTGTGGAGTGCACCCTACAATATCTGCACATTCTCACCCCACACTTGTAGGATCCCTGGTACCTCAACCATGTTGCCCCTTGGCCAGGACTTGGGTCCTCATAAAGACTGGGGGACGGTACGTCTCCCAGTGTGGGTGCTCTTTTACTGACGAACCTACAGTTATCCTCCACTATTGGTGCTATTTCTGGATCTGCTAGTAGAATAGGCAGATGGGTTTTCAGGAACTTAACCATGGAGGAATATTCCATACTAAAGGCTGTAGAAAATGTGATGGTGTCGCCATCTACATCACCCACCGTTCACGCCTTGCCGGCCAGAAGTGCAGGCCTTCCCTTCGCCAATATCTTATTTTTAGATCTCCCAACATATTTCTGGGGATACCCTTGCTGGGAGAGTCTCACCTCTGTTTTCCTGATTTCATCAACCAAACACTCTGGATTAGAGCAATTCCTCACTATTCTTGTGATCTCCCCAGTGGGGATACCACAAATGGTATGGTTGGGGTGGCAACTGCTGGCCAGCAAAGTGGAGTTCCCACTGCATGACTTACGGTGGGTGGTGGTGGTGATCTTACCAAAGGAATCCTCCAGTTGAAGATCCAGAAACACCATAGAAGTGGGGTGTATGGAAGAAGTGAAATGTAAATTGATGTTGATGTTATTGTGATTCAAATAAGAAACAAACTGGTCAAACGCATCTGCAACCGGACCTGTCCAGATTAACACCAAATCGTCGATATAGCGACCATACCAAAATATATGTCTTGAAAACGTGTTCTCATCTGAAAAAAGATGGGTTTCTTCCCAGAAACCGAGATACAAATTGGCTAATGAGGGTGAGAAACAGGCTCCCATTGAGGCTCCCCGTTTCTGCAGAAAAAATTCCCCATTGAACAAAAAATAATTGTGTGACAGAACAAAAGACACCGCCTCCACAATAAAATATTTCAAATCCCGACTGTAGTCGCTATAGTGATCAAAATGGTATTGCAGTGCTTCTAAAGTAATGTTATTTACCAGACTGGAATACAGAGCCCGTATGTCCAGGGTGACCCAGTTGTAGTCAGATTCCCACTTAGCTCCCTCTAGTTGTTGGAGTACGTGCTTAGTGTCCCTCAAGAACCCCAGAAGTCTCCGCACCAAGGGCTGCAAGTGTCTATCCAGCCATTCCCCAAGGCACTCAGTGAGGGAACCTATGCCGGCTACTATAGGCCAACCCAATGCACAGCACACACAGACACAGGACCTAATAGCAGCCGCTGCAGGCCTGCAGCACAATCTCTGACTGTCACTGAATGAAATCAAGCTAGCTAACTAATAAACAATAGAACAATAGTGTAGTGAAGGTGTTAATCACTGAAAAGCTTAGGTTTATCACTGTATACAGCACTTGCTAGGCCAGGCAGCAGCACTGGAGCATGTCTCTCAGTGAGCAGTCAGTCACACAAGCAAGGACGAGATTTCTCATCATGGCAACCCTCCGTATATACAGGAGTGGGGCTGGCCAGGGTTCCCTTCTGTGATTGGGTGCTAGGGCTTAGGCTGGGAGCCCTCTGATTGGCTTAATGAGGTCAGGAGGGGCTGGCCAGGGTTCCCCTGTGATTGGTTGCTAGGGCTTCTGCTGGGAGCCCTCTGATTGGCTCAATGACGTCATGGACGTCATCTCCATGGTTACAGTATCCAGATTCAGATATCCACCGGATATCCGACCAGAATCCGGATTGCGGATAAATATCCACGTTACCCGGATAGTGCTATTCGGATAGCTGAAAAAGTTCAGATTATCTGGGTAGTTTGGATATCCGGAATCCGGATGAGCACCACTGCTAATTACTGCTACGGTGTTTAGCTTTGTTTTCAGTTGCATTATTATTTATACTGATTACCTGAAAATTTGCATGACTACTGTGCATTAACTTAATGCCGTTATTTGCATGATTCTCTGCATGAGCTTAATGTACATCACTGATGTCGTTTATTTCATTTATGCCAACGTTTGCAATAAATCTTCATATCAATTCCTTTAATTCCGGTCTGAGTCTCAGTGTTTCTTGCATAGTGACAAAACTACTTCCTTTGCGATTCCTTTGCATTGCAAGCCCTTGCATAGGAATCCTGACAGTTAGTCTGTCCACAGACTGGGGGGACAGACGAGAGCGTCTGGGTGTTTGTCCTGACGGCGCGAAACGGCTGTCGACCTCCCCACCTGCCTGTACCTCTCTCGGTAACATCATTGGAATTTGTAATGTATGCCTTTTAAACTTTTTCAAATAAATCAAAAGTTTTACTTAGGGATGTGCAAAGCTTCTTTTTCTGCATGTGGGACAGACGAGAGCGCTTCTCGATCACCACGCCACCGGCCGCACTGAAGCACCACTCTAACAGCACGCTGGAAGGCGGGCAGGACAGCACTTCCAGGGCGTACTGCACCAGCTCGCTCCAGATATCCAGACGCTTGACCCAGTACTCCATGGGGTCCACAGGGGTGTCGGTGTCAAGCCCACTGTAGGACCCCATGTAGTCTGCCACCATCCGGGTCAGGCGCTGGTTCTGGCTTTGAGAGCCAGATGCTGCAGGCACCTCCTCTGTAGGCAGCTGTACTGGCGTGGCATTGAGCGCCTTTGTCAGAGACAGCAGGTTTGGGCACCTGCTGCTGCTGGACGCAGGCACCTCCTGCTGTGCTGGCTGGACTGTGACAGTAGGGGGAGTGGAAGTCGGGGGGAAGGCTTCCTCCAAGCGCTAAACCAGGGACCACTGCAACTCCATCATTCGGCACACAGGGTCTCCTCCTGCAGGCAGGAACTGAGGCAGCTTCCCCTTCAGCCGTGGGTCTAGCATCATGGTGATCCAGATGTCCTCCCAAGCAAGCATCTGCTTGACCCTTGGGTCCCTGAGCAGGCACTGCAGCATGTGCACTGCCATGGGGAATAGGGATGCCATCTCTGCTGATACATCATCATCACCCCCAGAGCCGACAGTGCTGTCCTCCTCCTCCTCTGACCCCTGAGCCTCCTCCTGCTCTCTCCACCCCCACACCAGTGCAACTGCACTCGGCTGTGCCCCCTCATCTTCAAGGTCAGGGACTTCCAGCTCCTCCAACTCCAAGTCCTCCCACTCCTCCTCCTGCCGCACAGAGGTAGACTGTGCAGGTGGCTGCTGCTCCTGCTGGATCAAGGCTGTCTCTCCCACTTCCAGCATGGCAGCAGCATGGTCACCATGGGCTGGGGCCCTGTGGCTGGCCTGGCTGGCAGTGAGGCCCTCTGGGTGCTGCTGTCAGCGGTGAGGCTGGGGCCCTGTGGCAGGCCTGGCTGGCAGTGAGGCCCTGTGGGTGCTGCTGTCAGCGGTGAGGCTGGGGCCCTGTGGCTGGCCTGGCTAGCAGTGAGCCCCTGTGGCTGCTGCTGTCAGTGGTGAGGCTGGGGCCCTGAGGCTGGCCTGGCTAGCAGTGAGGCTCTGTGGGTGCTGCTGTCAGCGTGAGGCTGGGGCACTGTGGCTGGCCTGGCTAGCAGTGAGGCTCTGTGGGTGCTGCTGTCAGCGGTGAGGCTGGAGGCTGGGGCCCTGTGGCTGGCACTGGCAGACAGGACGCTACGCTAAACTCCCTACCTACCCAAAGCTAAACGCCAAAGCAAATGGCGCCAATCACGCGCGTTCTGGTATTTATGCACCCAAACACGTGACCCGCTCGGCCAATCACAGCGCGAGACGCGCGTTCGACCGAACATACGGCCACGTTCGGCCGAACGTTCGGCCAAGGACAAGTTTGAGCCACGTGGCCGAGCATCCATCACGGACACTGAGGTGTTTGGATGGTGTTCGCCGCAAACTCGAACACCACAAAATTTGCCGAATCCCGAACAGTGGCGAACACTGTTCGATCAACACTATACCAGACAAGGTGGCGGCCACGGTAGCATTGGACAGGTACTGGTTGACAGCCTGCCTCTGTTCAACCAGACACTCCAACATGGCCAGGATGGAATTCCAGCGTGTTGGAACGTCTATTATCAGACGGTGCCGTGGCAGGTTGAGCTTGTCCTTCTCGCTTTTTAGGGACATTGAGGCACCACCCGAGAGGAGGAAATGACCCACCATTTTCCTTGCCTCTCTCAAAAGAGTGTCCATCCCCTGGTAGGTGCGCAGAAGTTTCTGCACCACCAGGTTCAGGACTTGGGCCAGACAGGGGATGTGGATGAGGTTTCCCCGGTGGATAGAGGCAACCAGGTTGGTCCCATTGTCAGAGACCACCTCTCCGACTCTCAGGCCTCTGGGGGTCAGCCAATTCTTCTCCTGCTCCCTGAGGTATCAAAGCACGTTGGCTGCCATTAGATTGTTCTTCCCCAGGCTAACCATCTCCAGCAGCGCTTGGCAGAGGCGGGCCTTCACGCTGCTGCTGAGGCTGGGGTGTATAATGGCAGGTTTGCTGGAGGATGGAACCAGATGAGAGGAACCTGCTGCACTTCCTCTCACCCTGCTGCGGGGTGGCACCACCCACTGGATTGCTGCTGTGCCCAATGCTGCTGTCCCCTCCTCACCCCCTTCCACCAAACTGACCCAGTGTGCGGTGAAGGACAGATAGTGGTCTGTCCTGAACAGGCTGCTCCATGAGTCCATGGTCACATGGACCCACTTACCCACTGCATGATCCAGCCCACGTTCCACGTTGGCCATCATAAAGCGGTGCAGTGCTGGGATGCCCATGCATGAAAAGTAGTGCTGGCTGGGGATTGGCCAATCCGGCGCTGTGCACTGCAGGAGCACATGCATCTGGCTCCCCTCCTGCACGAATGAGTACTGGAGAAGCTGGGAGGACATGGCCGAGCAAGCAAGTCGTTCAGTTGGCGGATGCGACGGCTGCCGGGAGGCTGAGCACTGACCAGGAAGGACTCGCTCAGCAGGGTCTGGTGGTGGTGTTTTTGGCTTGCACGGGAAGCGGAGGAGGGAGCAGAGGAGACAACTGAGGACTGGCTGCCTGAACAGGCCTCAGTGTCGGCAAGAGTGGCAGAGGGGGTTATGGTGCTCTGACCACTGCCAGCGCCAGCTTGCTTCAGCCTCTTGAACTCCTCATGCTCAACAAAATGGTTCTTGGACAGATGGGTGATGAAGCTGGAGGTGCCATAGTTGGAGGGGTTACAACCTCTGCTCAGCTTCACATTACATGTGGCAAACTTGGGCAGAGTGAAAAACTGCCAGATTGGGGTTAAAAACTTTCCCTTATGCCCTGAATGGGATGCTGCTGCTTTTCTCCCTGCGGTGATTGGGGCCTGGGGTTGAGTGGTGCGGCTGGTGGTAGTGGCAGAAGATGAAGCAGCAGGCTGTGGGTTCCGCATTCCACGCCCACTGCTGCTCCTGCCAATGTCTGCAATGCTGATTCTCCATGCCAGCCCCACCGACACATCCTCCTCCTCAGAGTCAGAGCTGACATCCCCCTCCTGAGGATGGTAATCACGGTCCTTCATCTCGTCATCATCATCATCATACTCTCCCCCCTCAAACATCTGCTGGGATGATGACCCCCCAAACTCCTCTTCTGCTGACACATCCTGCAAGGACCCCCTCCCCCCCAACAACCACCATCACCATCTGTGACTCATCCAAATAGCCCATTGTGCCCAGAATATCCTCCTCCTCAAAGTCACTGGTAACAGCCCTGATTGCGCTTGTGGTGCCTGGAGTAAAGAGCGCGCTCACTGAGGGTAGGCTGCCCGCTGGGGTCAACATGACCGGCGAGTCCCCATGCACTGCTGGGCGGCTGCTGCTGCTCTTGCCAACAGGAGTGGTGGTGGGGGTGGAGGTCTCTGTTGTAGAGCTGGTGGTGGCCTGCTCATCCTCCATCAGCTTCATCACAGGCTCGGCATCCTTCTCCTCCAATTTGCACCGCTGACCCTGCTGGAAAATGCCCGCTGCATGCTGCTGCACCTCTGCGGCGTGACTCCCCCTAACAGCTGGGTGCCCAGTGCGTCCACGGCCAGTGGCTAGCGTTGGAATGGACACAGACGCAGCAGAACTGCTGCCGGTGGTGGCAATGCTGCTCCCTCTACTCTTGGCCTTGCTGCCCCTCCCCCGACTGCCAGTGCCTGCAGAAATAGTACAACTTATATGTGATGATGTCACCAGATGATGTGGGGTACTTGTACTTTATTAAAATCGGGGTTGGACTTTCAAGAAAATCAGCACGGAGTGACAGACAGCAGAGTAGAAAACAGTGCACACTAACTGTCTAACTGTCACACTGACACTCAGCACAGCAGCACTGCAGTAATCTGTATTAAGCTAACACAGTACTACTCTAACAACTAACTAGCACTGCAGTACTAACTCCACAATAACACAGTAATCCTATTCCCTAACCTATGCTGTAGCTAAGGCTAATAGCCGGCCATCAGCAGGCCTGGCCTATGCACAGCACACACAGACACAGGACCTAACTACTAGCAGCTGCTGCAGCATAGAGTCTGACTGTCACTGACTGAAATCAAACAATTACACAAGCTAACTAACTATAAAACAATAGAACAATAGTGTAGTACAGGTGTTTACACTCAAAAATGCTAGGTTTAACAGTGTGAGAAGCACTTGCTTAGCCAAACAGCACTGGAGATGTCTCTCAGTGAGCAGTCACGCAAGGATGAGTTCCTCAACATGGCCGCCGCTTTATATAGAGGAGGGGTTGGCCAGGGTTCCCCTCTGTGATTGGTTGCAGGAGCTTCAGCTGGGAGCCTTCTGATTGGCTCAATTACTTCATGGACGTCATCAACGTGGTTACGCTATCTCCGTGGTTACGCTATTTTTTTGCATAAATAGAGAATATGTCTTTTTCTCAAGGGATATGAATGAGAAAATTCTATATAAAAACTCTAAATGAAATTGTAACCTTGATTTTGCAAATTCACACTAACCATAACCAATCTTATGGTTAATGCACACATTAATATTAAGTACCATTTAGCTGCAAATTTGGAATCTGTGAAATTCCTCATTTGGTGTAACGCCATGCAAAATTTGGGAATTTTGTCGGATTTGGTATATGGCAATCTTGACCATCCCTACTTGAGAATACATTTGAATAACTATCACAGTTCTGATACTTACCTGAGCTTTATATCTACGATCTCTGGATATCCCCAGTTTCTGCATTTCATGCAAGGCATGGGCCAGAGAAACCACTGCAAGGGTTATAGAGAAGAAGCTTGCAAAATTATAATTAATATCAAACAGTTCAGTGTCTAATGGGGATATACAGTAATGGTAGTTTTCGTTATTAATGTCAAATACTTTCTGAAATAATTTTTCTTTGTTCTTGTCAGTGAAGCTAAAATGAGACATAAAGATGTCTTTAAGTATCGGGTCTTCAGGACAAGTGCATCGATTTACATACCGGAAAAACATTTTTAGGCCACTAATTTCTCTCTCCATTGTTGAGTAAATCAAACTACAGTTAAACACCTCTACAATTCCCGTTTCTGATTCTAAAAATGTTTCATGGAGAATATATGTTATGTTATATGTGCTCGCTGTACTTAATGAAGCAAATGTAAAACCGACCTCGGCTTTCCCACAGATTATTACCACCTTAGCAGTATATTTCTCATTCTCAAGTGTTTGTTTGAAGTTACCCTCAGAGTTTGTATCCAAATTGTATAGTTTGTAGACAAATTCAATGCAGATCCCATTCCTGGTCAACTCCTTGGTCAGTTCTCGCAGTTCCTGTTCCGTGTTGTCATCGATCCGTATAATGATTCCAACCCAGTTCCAATGAAACTGTTTCAGGGAGTAAACAATGGCTTCAAATCTCAGCTGATCATTCTGTGCGGTGGTGAAAAGGGATTTGTAACGGATGGTATCTCTTGAGAGAGGACTGGTTTCATAGCTAATCTGTGGGGCATATGGAAATATTATAATTGATAAGTTAGAATTTCTTTTTAGTGATCATTAAAGTCAGATCAGGGTGGAGCCTACAAAAGCCAATAAAAATTTACCTATTGCTTTTCAAGGGGTATATTTAATTGTTGCCACTCTTGCATTGTTAATGGCACAAGCCTCAAACCTGGTACAGTTGGTCACTGGATGACTGGAGTTCAAATTCAGAAAAGGGGGTGGAGCCACAAACAGCCAATCAGATTTGTTAAATTTCAGTGCAAATTATTGATGCAAAAGACTGCAAAGCTCACAAACTAGGTAATTTAGTATTTGAGTAATTGTGTATTAGGATTAGAAAGTGGGCGGAGCCAACACCAGCCAAATTCATACCTGGGCAACGCCGGGCCATCAGCTAGTATATGTATATATTGCTGTATAGTAGTGATTATCATAATCAGCTTATTACGATTACGTGAAATTTTACGGACACTTTCACAATTCCCCCTATACGTAATAACGATTTGTAAATTCAATTGATTTCATTTAATTATATTTTGTATAATATTTGCCTAATTTCATGCTGATTTAGCAGTAAGTAGCAAAGCCCCCATATAAACAGTGCGATGCAAAAGTTTGGGCAACCTTACTAATCGTCATGATTTTCCTGTATAAATCCTTGGTTGTTACCATAAAAAAGTCAGTTAAAGAGAACCAGAGATGAAGCACCCTCTTGTATTTTACCTTATAAATCAGTGGGAACATGACAGTAAACACCTATTCTGCCCTTTGTTTCATTGTTCTCTGTGTAATCTGACTGTTATCACCTCTGATAAGAACCCCCGACTGAGAAGTCAGGCTGCTCCGTCTAGCTTTGCTACAGAAAGATTATAGCTAAGTCTGTCTTCTGTGGTGTTATTTCAAGCTCAAGCCTGCCCCCTTGTGGCTTTGCTATAATGACTCAGCAATAATTATTCCCTGCAAAGCCAGATTTAATTGCTCAGTCTGGGATTCTTGTGACTGCTGATAACAGACACTTTTAGCAGTGAGGACGAAACAGACAGCATGGTAAGTGTTTTCTCTAATGTTCTTACTGATATACATGGTAAAATACACAAGGGTGCTTCCTCTCTGGTTCCCTTTAAATATATCATATAGGAGACACACAGTGATATTTTAGAAGTGAAATGAAGTTTATTGGATATACAGAAAGTACGCAATAATTGTTTAAATAAAATTAGGCAGGTGCATACATTTGGGCATTGCTGTCATTTTATTGATTCCAAAACCTTTAGAACTAATTATTGGAACTCAAATTGGCTTGGTAAGCTCAGTGACCCCTGACCTACATACACAGGTGAATCCAATTATGAGAAAGATTATTTAAGGGGGTCAATTGTAAGTTTCCCTCCTTTTTCTCCTCCATCTCAGTCCCCAGACCTGAATATAATTGAAAATTTGTGGTGTGAGTTAAAAAGAGCAGTCCATGCTCAGAAGAAGCCATCAAACCTGAATGAACTAGAGATGTTTTGTAAAGAGTAATGGTCCAAAATACCTTCAACCAGAATCCAGACTTTCATTGGAACCTACAGGAAGCGTTTAGAGGCTGTAATTTCTGCAAAAGGAGGATCTACTAAATATTGTTTTCATTTTTTTTTGTGGTTCCCAAATTTATGCACCTGCCTAATTTTGTTTAAACAATTGTTGCACGCTTTCTGTAAATCCAATAAACTTCATTTCACTTCTCAAATATCACTGTGTGTGTCTCCTATCTATATATATAATAGAGTAAGTGCCTCAACCTTCAAGCAAGAAGAAGAAGTAGCGCCCTGCCCCCAGGGCCGGTCCAAGCAAGAAGAAGGGGCTGGTCCAAGCAAGAAGAAGAAGTAGTGTCATATCAAACCAAGGGCAAAGAGGGATAATTTGCATATTCAGTAGCAGTGCATTGTGGGTAACCACCAGTGGCGTACCTAGGGCATTTGACACCCGGTGCTAGGTATTGAAAGACACCCCCCCACCCACGGTCCACCACCTGCGGCGCGCTTCGCGTGCCGCGGCGAAAAAATTGGCGTGGCTATGACCGGATGGGGCGGAGCTAATTTAAAAGTGCACCCAAGTTTTAGTCAACCTTTCTCCAGAAAATTCACATCATTGCACAGCTTTTCTCCAGAAAATACACAAAATGTCAGAAGCTTTCAACATAAAATACACGTAATGCGAGAACATTTCACCAGACATTACACGTTATGTGAGCAGATTTCACAAGAAAATACATTCAATCATGTCGGCAGATTTGACCAGAAAAAAATCATTCAATCTTGCGGTAGATTTGACCAGAACATACACAATGTCAGCACCAGATTTCACCACAAAATACACAATATCGGTAGTTAAACTGACCACAAAATACACAATGACGGTAGTTAAACTGACCACAAAATACACAACGGTAGTTAAACTGACCACAAAATACACAATGACGGTAGTTAAACTGACCACAAAATACACAATGACGGTAGTTAAACTGACCACAAAATACACAATGTCGGCAGTTAATCTGACCACAAAATACACAATGTCGGTAGCAGATCTGACCACAAAATACACAATATCGGTAGCAGATTTGAGTGTTGGCAAGCTGATAGCCTGGTGGGTAGGTGGTTAAGGGTGAGCAGCCTGATTGCCTAGTGGGTAGGTGGGCAGCCTTCTGGGTAGCAGTGGTGGGTAGGGGGGCAGCAGTGGTGGGTAGGTGGGCAGCCTGCTGAGTAGCCTGGTGGGTAGGTGGGCAGCAGTGGTGGGTAGGTGGGTAGCATGGTGGGTAGCCTGGTGGGTAGGGGGGCAGCAGTGGTGGGTAGGTGGGCAGCCTGCTGGGTAGCAGTGGTGGGTAGGTGGGCAGCCTGCCGGGTAGCAGTGGTGGGTAGGTGGGCAGCAGTGGTGGGTAGGTGGGCAGCCTGCTGGGTAGCCTGGTGGGTAGGTGGGCAGCCTGCTGGGTAGCAGTGGTGGGTAGGTGGGCAGCAGTGGTGGGTAGGTGGGCAGCCTGCTGGGTAGCCTGGTGGTTAGGTGGGCAGCCTGCTGGGTAGCCTGGTGGGTAGGTGGGCAGCAGTGGTGGGTAGGTGGGCAGCAGTGGTGGGTAGCTGGGTAGCATGGTGGGTAGCCTGGTGGGTAGGGGGGCAGCAGTGGTGGGTAGGTGGGCAGCCTGCTGGGTAGCAGTGGTGGGTAGGTGGGCAGCCTGCTGGGTAGCAGTGGTGGGTAGGTGGGCAGCAGTGGTGGGTAGGTGGGCAGCCTGCTGGGTAGCCTGGTGGGTAGGTGGGCAGCCTGCTGGGTAGCAGTGGTGGGTAGGTGGGCAGCAGTGGTGGGTAGGTGGGCAGCCTGCTGGGTAGCCTGGTGGGTAGGTGGGCAGCCTGCTGGGTAGCCTGGTGGGTAGGTGGGCAGCAGTGGTGGGTAGGTGGGCAGCAGTGGTGGGTAGCTGGGCAGCAGTGGTGCGTAGGTGGGTAGCAGTGGTGGGTAGGTGGGCAGCAGTGGTGGGTAGCCTGGTGGGTAGATGGGCAGCCTGCTGGGTAGCCTGGTGGGTAGGAGGGCAGCAGTGGTGGGTAGGTGGGCTGCAGTGGTGGGTAGGTGGGCAGCAGCGGTGGGTAGGTGGGCAGCAGCGGTGGGTAGCCTGGTGGGTAGGTGGGCAGCCTGCTGGGTAGCCTGGTGGGTAGGTGGGCAGCAGTGGTGGGTAGGTGGGCAGCAGTGGTGGGTAGCCTGCTGGGTAGCCTGGTGGGTAGGTGGGCAGCAGTGGTGGGTAGGTGGGCAGCAGTGGTGGGTAGGTGGGCAGCAGCGGTGGGTAGCCTGCTGGGTAGCCTGGTGGGTAGGTGGGCAGCAGTGGTGGGTAGGTGAGCAGCAGCGGTGGGTAGGTGGGCAGCAGTGGTGGGTAGGCTGCTAGCAGTGGTGGGCAGGTGGGCAGCAGCGGTGGGCAGGTGGGCAGCAGCGGTGGGTAGCCTGCTGGGTAGCCTGGTGGGTAGGTGGGCAGCAGCGGTGGGTAGGTGGGCAGCAGCGGTGGGTAGCCTGGTGGGTAGGTGGGCAGCAGCGGTGGGTAGGTGGGCAGCAGCGGTGGGTAGCCTGGTGGGTAGGTGGGCAGCCTGCTGGGTAGCCTGGTGGGTAGGTGGGCAGCAGTGGTGGGTAGGTGGGCAGCAGTGGTGGGTAGCCTGCTGGGTAGCCTGGTGGGTAGGTGGGCAGCAGTGGTGGGTAGGTGGGCAGCAGCGGTGGGTAGCCTGCTGGGTAGCCTGGTGGGTAGGTGGGCAGCAGTGGTGGGTAGGTGGGCAGCAGCGGTGGGTAGGTGGGCAGCAGTGGTGGGTAGGCTGCTAGCAGTGGTGGGCAGGTGGGCAGCAGCGGTGGGTAGGTGGGCAGCAGCGGTGGGTAGCCTGGTGGGTAGGTGGGCAGCAGTGGTGGGTAGGTGGTGGGCAGCAGCGGTGGGTAGGTGGGCCGGTGCACCTGTAAAAGAAAAAAAAAACATTCACTTACCTGCAGATAAAACCTCTCTTCCGAATCCCAGGCAGCCTCCGCAGCTCCTCTTGAATGTCCCGCGCCGTCTCCTGCTGCGTCATCAGTGCAGGGCTACGGGAAGATGGCCACCGAAGCCCGCCGGTAGGGGGGCAGCAGTGGTGGGTAGGTGGGCAGCCTGCTGGGTAGCAGTGGTGGGTAGGTGGGCAGCCTGCTGGGTAGCAGTGGTGGGTAGGTGGGCAGCAGTGGTGGGTAGGTGGGCAGCCTGCTGGGTAGCCTGGTGGGTAGGTGGGCAGCCTGCTGGGTAGCAGTGGTGGGTAGGTGGGCAGCAGTGGTGGGTAGGTGGGCAGCCTGCTGGGTAGCCTGGTGGGTAGGTGGGCAGCCTGCTGGGTAGCCTGGTGGGTAGGTGGGAAGCAGTGGTGGGTAGGTGGGCAGCAGTGGTGGGTAGCTGGGCAGCAGTGGTGCGTAGGTGGGTAGCAGTGGTGGGTAGGTGGGCAGCAGTGGTGGGTAGCCTGGTGGGTAGATGGGCAGCCTGCTGGGTAGCCTGGTGGGTAGGAGGGCAGCAGTGGTGGGTAGGTGGGCTGCAGCGGTGGGTAGGTGGGCAGCAGCGGTGGGTAGGTGGGCAGCAGCGGTGGGTAGCCTGGTGGGTAGGTGGGCAGCCTGCTGGGTAGCCTGGTGGGTAGGTGGGCAGCAGTGGTGGGTAGGTGGGCAGCAGTGGTGGGTAGCCTGCTGGGTAGCCTGGTGGGTAGGTGGGCAGCAGTGGTGGGTAGGTGGGCAGCAGTGGTGGGTAGGTGGGCAGCAGCGGTGGGTAGCCTGCTGGGTAGCCTGGTGGGTAGGTGGGCAGCAGTGGTGGGTAGGTGAGCAGCAGCGGTGGGTAGGTGGGCAGCAGTGGTGGGTAGGCTGCTAGCAGTGGTGGGCAGGTGGGCAGCAGCGGTGGGCAGGTGGGCAGCAGCGGTGGGTAGCCTGCTGGGTAGCCTGGTGGGTAGGTGGGCAGCAGCGGTGGGTAGGTGGGCAGCAGCGGTGGGTAGCCTGGTGGGTAGGTGGGCAGCAGCGGTGGGTAGGTGGGCAGCAGCGGTGGGTAGCCTGGTGGGTAGGTGGGCAGCCTGCTGGGTAGCCTGGTGGGTAGGTGGGCAGCAGTGGTGGGTAGGTGGGCAGCAGTGGTGGGTAGCCTGCTGGGTAGCCTGGTGGGTAGGTGGGCAGCAGTGGTGGGTAGGTGGGCAGCAGCGGTGGGTAGCCTGCTGGGTAGCCTGGTGGGTAGGTGGGCAGCAGTGGTGGGTAGGTGGGCAGCAGCGGTGGGTAGGTGGGCAGCAGTGGTGGGTAGGCTGCTAGCAGTGGTGGGCAGGTGGGCAGCAGCGGTGGGCAGGTGGGCAGCAGCGGTGGGTAGCCTGATGGGTAGCCTGGTGGGTAGGTGGGCAGCAGCGGTGGGTAGGTGGGCAGCAGCGGTGGGTATCCTGGTGGGTAGGTGGGCAGCAGTGGTGGGTAGGTGGGCAGCAGCGGTGGGTAGGTGGGCAGCAGCGGTGGGTAGCCTGGTGGGTAGGTGGGCAGCAGTGGTGGGTAGGTGGTGGGCAGCAGCGGTGGGTAGGTGGGCCGGTGCACCTGTAAAAGAAAAAAAAACCATTCACTTACCTGCAGATGAAACCTCTCTTCCGAATCCCAGGCAGCCTCCGCAGCTCCTCTTGAATGTCCCGCGCCGTCTCCTGCTGCGTCATCAGTGCAGGGCTACGGGAAGATGGCCACCGAAGCCCGCACTGGAGACAAAAATAGACGGCAAGATGGCGTCGGCGGCCATCTTGCCGTCTATTTTTGTCTCCAGTGCGGGCTTCGGCGGCCATCTTCCCGTAGCCCTGCTCGGGTAAACTGAGGGCGGCTATCAGCCGCCCTGTCAGTGCCCGTTGCCGGCGCCCGTGGAGGGGAAGCGCCGAAGGAGGGGACCCAGGTGAGGGAGATGTGGGGGGTATTTCCCCCCTCCCCGCCGACGCTGCCACCCCTCCTTCAGCGCTGCTTCCCCTCCTGTGTCATCAAGGCTTCTGGGGAGGCCTTGATGACACCCCCCCTGGAGCTGACACCCGGAGCGGATCGCTCCTGGCCGCCCCATGGTAGGGACGCCACTGGTAACCACAAATGTTCACTTATAGCTGAATTATTGCAGATTTGCTTCTGTTTTAAGAAGGAAAATTACACCAAGCTTTGCTTTTTTTTAGTAGGAGGGATTTTTGTTCTTCTTTATCCTTCTATACACATTCCGAGTGGTTTGGGTCACCCTGAGCTGCTTGGTTACTCTGTTGTACTGGTCCAAGCCCTATCTCATACAGCCTTATCAATCCCTGCTATGTACTGGTGAGGATCAAAAGTCTGAAACAGGCTGTCACATGTGGGTTTGATATGACTGTGTAAAATTTAAAGCTATAGAGCTTGATTCACAAAGCGATGCAAACTGTTTAGCACGTGAAGTGCCATTCGTGGACTTTTGTGCGCGCAAAGTGCCGTGATTTGCGCTATTGCGGTCTTTTGCGTGCGCAATTTGCCGTGATTTGTGCGATCACGGACTTTTGTGCGCGCAAAAGACCGCGATCGCGCAAATCGCGGCACTTTGCACGCGCAAAAGTCTGCGAACGGCACTTCACGTGCTAACTGTTTAGCAGTTAGCACACCCATGCTTAACAGTTTGCACCGCTTTGTGAATCAGGCCCATAGGCTTGCTTGACTTACCAAGGGTGAAAAGGAATAATTTGCATATTTAGTAGCGGTGCATTGTGGGTAACCACAAATGTTCACTTATAGCTGAATTATTGCAGATTTGCTTCTGTTTTAAGAAGGCAAATTACACCAAGCTTTGCTTTTTTTAGTAGGAGGTCTTTTTGGTCCCTTTTATCCCCCTATACATTCCGAGTGGTTTGGGTCACCCTGAGCTGCTTGGTTACTCTGTTGTACTGGTCCAAGCCCTATCTCATACAGCCATATCAATCCCTGCTATGTACAGATGAGGACCAAAAGTCTGAAATAGGCTGTCACATGTAGGTTTGATATGACTGTGTAAAATGAAAAGCTGTAAGGCCT
Organism: Hyperolius riggenbachi; assembly: GCF_040937935.1. Classification (NCBI taxonomy): domain Eukaryota; kingdom Metazoa; phylum Chordata; class Amphibia; order Anura; family Hyperoliidae; genus Hyperolius; species Hyperolius riggenbachi. The sequence goes on along the minus strand of NC_090646.1, from coordinate 10,924,228 downwards.
GATTCACAAAGCGGTGCAAACTGTTTAGCGTGGGTGTGCTAAACAATTAGCACATGAAGTTCCATGATTCACGCAATCACGGTCTTTTGCGTGCGCAATTTGCTGCGAGTCGCACGATTGCGGAGTTTTGCGCACGCAAAGTGCTGCGATTCGCGGCAAATTGCGTGCGTAAAAGACCGCTATCGCGCAAATCGCGGCACTTTGCGCGTGCAAAAGTCTGCGAACGGCACTTCACGTGCTAACTGTTTAGTACACCCGTGCTAAACAGTTTGCACCACTTTGTGAATCAGGCCCATAGGCTTGCTTGACTTGCCAAGGGTGAAAAGGAATAATTTGCATATTTAGTAGCAGTGCATTGTGGGTAACCACAAATGTTCACTTATAGCTGAATTATTGCAGATTTGCTTCTGTTTTAAGAAGCCAAATTACACCAAGCTTTGATTTTTTTTAGTAGAAGGTCTTTTTGGTCCCTTTTATCCTCCTATATACATTCTGAGTGGTTTGGGTCACCCTGAGCTGCTTGGTTACTCTGTTGTACTGGTCCAAGCCCTATCTCATACAGCCATATCAATCCTTGCTATGTACAGATGAGGATCAAAAGTCTGAAACAGGATGTCACATGTGGGTTTGATATGGCTGTGTAAAATGTAAAGCTAAAGGCTTGCTATACACCAGTGGATCTGGATGCTTGCTTGGGTTACTAAGGGTGAAAAAGAATAATTGGCATATTTAGTAGCAGTGCATTGTGAGTAACCACAAATGTTCATTTATAGCTGAATTATTGCAGATTTCTTTCTGTTTTAAGAAGGCAAATTACACCAATACAGTGGGTGGCATTGCAGGAAGTGACTACAGAGGAACACACGCTGGAAAACGGAAGAGGTGAGGCATCCCTGCCCGCTGCCTCTTACTAATAGTGGCGGCTGCTACTGTGCTTAAGCCGGAGGGGGAGCGCACATGGGGACCCAGGTGAGGGGGGGGGTCCGACCCCCCTCCCCGCCGCTGTACCTAATACCCCATTCCTGCCCTCTACCCCCTTATGCGGCGTATGCTACGCTGCGGGTCGGCTAGTATGATATATTTAACTGACATTTTTTATCGTAACAACCAACGATTTATATGGGAAAATCATGACGAATAACAAGGTTGCCCAAACTTTTACATCCCACTGTATGCTATCATCACCAAAATTGCTACATATGTTAGGGGGAATAGTAAGTAAAAAAAAAAAAAAAATCAAAATTACCTTGTAGTTTTTTAGATAATTGGTTTTAAAAATGCAAAGAAAAAATGTTTTTTAAACTCAGAAAAATTACAGTTTAACCACTTGAGGACCACAGTCTTTTCACCCCTTAAGGACCAGAGCCTTTTTCTCCATTCACACCACTGCAGCTTTCACGGTTTATTGCTCGGTCATACAACCTACCACCTAAATGAATTTTACCTCCTTTTCTTGTCACTAATACAGCTTTCTTTTGATGCTATTTGATTGCTGCTGCGACTTTTACTTTTTATTATATTCATCAAAAAAGACATGAATTTTGTCAAAAAAATGACTTTTTTAACTTTCTGTGCTGACATTTTTCAAATAAAGTAAAATGTCCTATACATTTGAGCGCGAAAGTTATTCTGCTACATGTCTTTGATAAAAAAAAAAACATTCAGTGTATATTTATTGGATTGGGTAAAAGTTATAGCATTTACAAACTATGGTGCCAAAAGTGAATTTTCCCATTTTCAAGCATCTCTGACTTTTCTGCCCACCTGTCAGGTTTCATAAGGGGCTAAAATTCCAGGATAGTACAAATACCCCCCAAATGACCCCATTTTGGAAAGAAGACATCCCAAAGTATTCAGTGAGAGGCATGGTGAGCTCATAGAAGATTTTATTTTTTGTCACAAGTTAGCGGAAAATGACACTTTCTGACAAAAAAAAAAAAAAAAAGTTTCCATTTCTTCTAACTTGCGACAAAAAAAAATGAAATCTGCCACGGACTCACTATGCTCCTCTCTGAATACCTTGAAGTGTCTACTTTCCAAAATGGGGTCATTTGTGAGGTGTGTTCACTGTCCTGGCATTTTGGGGGGTGCCAAATTGTAAGCACCCCTGTAAAGCCTAAAGATGCTCATTGGACTTTGGGCCCCTTAGCGCACTTAGGGTGCAAAAAAGTGCCACACATGTGGTACCGCCGTACTCAGGAGAAGTAGTATAATGTGTTTTGGGGTGTATTTTTACACATACCCATGCTGGGTGGGAGAAATATCTCTGTAAATGACAATTGTTTGATTTTTTTTACACACAATTGTCCATTTACAGAGAGATTTCTCCCACCCAGCATGGGTATGTGTAAAAATACACCCCAAAACACAATATACTACTTCTTCTGAGTACGGCGATACCACATGTGTGACACTTTTTTGCAACCTAGGTGCGCTAAGGGGCCTAACGTCCTATTCACAGGTCATTTTGAGGCATTTGGATTCTAGACTACTGCTCACGGTTTAGGGCCCCTAAAATGCCAGGGCAGTATAGGAACCCCACAAGTGACCCCATTTTAGAAAGAAGACACCCCAAGGTATTCTGTTAGGAGTATGGTGAGTTCATAGAAGATTTTTTTTGTCACAAGTTAGCGGAAAATGACACTTTGTGAAAAAAAAACAATACATATCAATTTCCGCTAACTTGTGACAAAAAATAAAATCTTCTATGAACTCATCATACACCTAACAGAATACCTTGGGGTGTCTTATTTCTAAAATGGGGTCACTTGTGGGGTTCCTATACTGCCCTGGCATTTTAGGGGCCCTAAACCGTGAGGAGTAGTCTTGAACCCAAATGTCTCAAAATGACCTGTGAAATCCTAAAGGTACTCATTGGACTTTGGACCCCTTAGCGCAGTTAGGCTGCAAAAAAGTGTCACACATGTGGTATCGCCGTTCTCAGAAGAAGTAGTATAATGTGTTTTGTGGTGTATTTTTTCATATAACCATGCTGGGTGGGAGAAATATCTCTGTAAATGACACATTTTTGATTTGTTTTACACACAATTGTCCATTTACAGAGAGATTTCTCCCACCCAGCATGGGTATGTGTAAAAATACACCACAAAACACATTATACTACTTCTCCTGAGTATGGCGATACCACATGTGTGACACTTTTTTGCAGCCTAGGTGCGCTAAGGGGCCCAACGTCCTATTCACAGGTCATTTTGAGGCATTTGTTTTCTAGACTACTCCTCACGGTTTAGGGCCCCTAAAATTCCAGGGCAGTATAGGAACCCCACAAGTGACCCCATTTTAGAAAGAAGACACCCCAAGGTATTCCGTTAGGGGTATGGTGAGTTCATAGAAGATTTTATTTTTTGTCACAAGTTAGTGAAAAATGACACTTTGTGAAAAAAACAATAAAAATCCAATTTCCGCTAACTTTTGACAAAAAATAAAATCTTCTATGAACTCATCATACCCCTAACAGAATACCTTGGGGTGTCTTCTATCTAAAATGGGGTCACTTGTGGGGTTCCTATACTGCCCTGGCATTTTACAGGCCCAAAACTGTGAGTAGTCTGGAAACCAAATTTCTCAAAATGACTGTTCAGGGGTATAAGCATCTGCAAATTTTGATGACAGGTGGTCTATGAGGGGGCAAATTTTGTGGAACCGGTCATAAGCAGGGTGGCCTCTTAGATGACAGGATGTATTGGGCCTGATCTGATGGATAGGAGTGCTAGGGGGGTGACAGGAGGTGATTGATGGGTGTCTCAGGGGGCGGTTAGAGGGGAAAATAGATGCAATCAATGCACTGGGGAGGTGATCGGAAGGGGGTCTGAGGGGGATCTGAGGGTTTGGCCGAGTGATCAGGAGCCCACACGGGGCAAATTAGGGCCTGATCTGATGGGTAGGTGTGCTAGGGGGTGACAGGAGGTGATTGATGGGTGTCTCAAGGTGTGATTAGAGGGGGGAAATAGATGCAAGCAATGCACTAGCGAGGTGATCAGGGCTGGGGTCTGAGGGCGTTCTGAGGTGTGGGCGGGTGATTGGGTGCCCGCAACGGGCAGATTAGGGTCTAATCTGATGGGTAACAGTGACAGGTGGTGATAGGGGGTGATTGATGGGTGATTAGTGGGTGTTTAGAGGAGAGAAGTGATGTATCAGAATCAGAATCAGAATCTTTATTTTCGCCAAGCACGACTGGGTCGTGCCCGGAATTGGTTTTGGCACGTACAGGATGCAAGTAGTATAGGGCACACAGAATACATCAGAAGGATCAACAACACTATATCACACATTTACATACAGAGAAAGCAGGATAGGGCACACAGAAAACATCAGAAGGATCGACAGCACTATATCACACATTACATACAGAGAAAGCATACAATCGAAAAAAACGCGCAATTCTTCTATAATCACAAAATCACGTTATAGTGGGGAGTGCGTGGAGAGAGTTCAGTGAGTTCACAGCTGAGGGGAAGAAGCTGTTTCTGTGTCTGGTGGTCCTGGCGTAGATGGACCGATACCTCCGGCCCAAAGGGAGCTGGCTGAATAACCGGTTTCCTGGGTGTAAGGGGTCATTTGCAATCCTCAAAGCTCTGGAGCGCAGCCTTGAGTGGTAGAGGAGATCCAGAGCAGGTAGAGGTTTACCGATGATTCTCTCTGCTGATCTGATGACTCTCTGTAATTTGTGTCTGTCGCTAGCGGAGGAGCTGGCATACCAGACTAGGATGGAAGAGCAGAGGACAGATTCAATCGTAGCGGAGTAGAAGTTGGTCAGAAGTTTTGGGGACATACCGAACTTCTTCAGTTGGCGGAGAAAGAATAACCTCTGCTGGGCTTTCCTCTGGGTGGTGGAGGTGTTTGCCTTCCATTTCAGGTCGTTGGAGATGATTGTGCCCAGAAGTCGTACACAGGGAACTCTTTCAACTTCTTTGTCATCAATACGGATTGGAGGAGGGTGGTTGGCGTGCTTCCTAAAATCAACAATCATCTCAACAGTCTTTGCCGTGTTTAGGACCAGCCCGTTCTCCCTGCACCATTGGCAGATGCTCTCAACCTGGTGGCGGTACGCTTCCTCATCATTTTTGGTGATGAGGCCGACGATGGTGGTGTCGTCAGCAAATTTGATCACTTTGACGGATTCCGCTGTGGATCTGCAGGCGTTCGTATACAGGGAGAACAGGAATGGCGACAGGACACACCCTTGAGGTGCTCCTGTATTTGTAATCCGAGGTTGAGAGGAGATGGTGCCTAGCTTAACGGCCTGGGATCTGTTGGTGAGGAAGTCCATGATCCACAGGCGCAGAGTGGGGTGGACCCCGAGTGTGGCAAGGTTCTCCTGAAGTATTTTGGGGCTGATGGTATTGAACGCTGAGCTGAAGTCCAGAAGGAGGATCCTGGCGTACGTGCCGGGTTTGTCCAGGTGTTCATGGATAAGCTCCAGGCAGATATTGATGGCGTCGTCGGTGGACCTGTTTGCTCTGTATGCGAACTGGTGCTGATCCAGCAGGGCCTCAGTGGCGAGCTTGAGGAGGGGGAGCACCATACTTTCAAGAACCTTCATGATGAATGATGTAAGTGCCACGGGCCTGAAGTTGTTAAGGTCGGCGACACCCTGCTTTTTGGGGACAGGGATGATGGTGGACCTCTTAAAGCAAGCGGGGACTTTACCGCTCCGAAGGGACTTGTTGAAGATAGAGGAAAGAATGGGAGCGAGCTGTCGAGCGCCGGTTTTCAGGCAGGCTGGTGACACACCGTCCGGGCCAGAGGCTTTCCTGACATTTAGCCTTAACAAGTGATGCAGAACATCAGCCTCGTTCACCGGTGGAGGGGGCGAGTTTGTTCTCAGGGTCTCAGAGGCAGGGAGGGGTGGAGGTCCTCGTGGCTCTGGGGGAGTCTGGTTCTCAAATCTACAGTAAAATTCGCTGAGATTCTCGGCGAGCACAGCGCTCGGTGTTGCATGCTGCGGGGGGGGGCTTATAGTTAGTGGCGGCCTTGAGCCCTTTCCACACAGCTCGTGAGTCGTTAGAGGAGAGGTTCTGTTCCAGTTTATCTGCATAGCTCTTCTTGGCAGCTTTCAGTTCTCTGTTCAGGTCATTCCTTGCCCTTCTGTATTCATCACGGTTGCCTGACTTGTGCGCGTCCTCCTTGCTTCTGCGCAGTTTCCGTAGTTTTTTTGAGAACCACGGTTTGTCGTTAGGGTAGAGTTTAAAGGTTTTCGTTGGAATACAGTGATTCTCACAGAAGTTAATGTATGAGGTAACATTTTCTGCCCATTCGTCCAAGTTTGGCGATTCCAGGGTCTGCCAGTCTGTGCAGTCGAAGCAGGCCTGAAGTTGTAGCTTAGCTTCACTTGACCACACTTTGGAGGATTTAAGGACCGGTTTCGAAGTCTCCAGGCGTCTCCTGTAGGTTGGTAACAGGTGTATGAGGCAGTGGTCCGATGAACCTAGTGCTGCCCAAGGGGTGGCTTTGTATGCCCCCTTCAAGACCGTGTAGCAGTGGTCCAGTGTGTTGGCATTCCTGGTGGGGCAGGTGACATGCTGATGAAATCGGGGTAGCTCCTGGCGGAAGTTGGCCTTGTTGAAATCACCCATGACGATGAACAGTGAGTGAGGGAGGGCCGTCTCCCACTGCGTGACAGTGTCGCTGAGTTCGCACAGGGCATTTTTTACCTCAGCATCAGGTGGGATATACACACCAACGAGAACAAAGGAGGAGAACTCCCTGGGTGAGTATGCCGGCCTGCAATTTACCAGAAGGAGCTCCAGCTCTGGTGTGCATTTTTTGGCAAGTACGGAGGAGTTGGAGCACCAAGCAGAGCTAATGTAAAAACAGATGCCTCCCCCTTTCTTTTTCCCCGAGAGGGTGCTGTCACGGTCTGCCCGGATAAGGCTGAAGCCTGGGAGATGTAGTGCGCTATCAGGGATGTTGTCATGGAGCCATGTTTCCGTAAAGCAAAGAATTGGGGTGTTGTTGCCAAGTTCACGCTTGTCACCGAGGAGTCTCAGTTCGTCCAACTTGTTTGGGAGGGAGCGGACATTTGCAAGGAGGGCTGCCGGGATGGCTGACCGCAGGCCTTTCCTCTTCAGTCTCACCCGAGCGCCTGCTCTGCAGCCTCTGTGCCGCCGGCTTGCGCGGGGTTCTGGCTCGGGGGCAGTGATTTCCTGGACGTGGCTCCATACGGAGTCGGGCAGGAATCTGTCCTCAGGATGTAGGGCTGCAGCATGTTCCCATGTGAGGAGCTGTGCCCTAGAGTAGGTGGTACGTGGGGGGTGCCTCGTGGGATGCATGCCGGCTCAGTGGGAGTCTACAAAGTAGCAGTACAGTACCGTGTCTAGCAGCGAAAACATACATGCCTAGAATTGCGACAGTCTATTTCAAGCAGTACAGCACATGTTAAAAAATTGCACTGCACTTGGGAGGTGATCTGATGTCGGATCTGCGGGCGATCTATTGGTGTGGGTGGGTGATCAGATTGCCCGCAAGGGGCAGGTTAGGGGCTGATTGATGGGTGGCAGTGACAGGGGGTGATTGATGGGTGGCAGTGACAGGGGGTGATTGATGGGTGATTGACAGGTGATCAGTGGGTTATTACAGGGAATAACAGATGTAAATATTGCACTGGTGAATTGATAAGGGGGGGTCTGAGGGCAATCTAAGCGTGTGGGCGGGTGATTGGGTGCCCGCAAGGGGCAGATTAGGGTCTAATCTGATGGGTAACAGTGACAGCCAGGTGGTGATAGGGGGTGATTGATGGGTAATTAGTGGGTGTTTAGAGGAGAGAAGAGATGTAAACACTGCACTTGGGAGGTGATCTGATGTCGGATCTGCGGGCGATCTATTGGTGTGGGTGGGTGATCAGATTGCCCGCAAGGGGCAGGTTAGGGGCTGATTGATGGGTGGCAGTGACAGGGGGTGATTGATGGGTGGCAGTGACAGGGGGTGATTGATGGGTGATTGACGGGTGATCAGTGGGTTATTACAGGGAATAACAGATGTAAATATTGCACTGGTGAATTGATAAGGGGGGGTCTGAGGGCAATCTAAGCGTGTGGGCGGGTGATTGGGTGCCCGCAAGGGGCAGATTAGGGTCTAATCTGATGGGTAACAGTGACAGGTGTTGATAGGGGGTGATTGATGGGTAATTAGTGGGTGTTTAGAGGAGAGAAGAGATGTAAACACTGCACTTGGGAGGTGATCTGATGTCGGATCTGCGGGCGATCTATTGGTGTGGGTGGGTGATCAGATTGCCCGCAAGGGGCAGGTTAGGGGCTGATTGATGGGTGGCAGTGACAGGGGGTGATTGATGGGTGGCAGTGACAGGGGGTGATTGATGGGTGATTGATAGGTGATTGACAGGTGATCAGTGGGTTATTGCAGGGAATAACAGATGTAAATAATGCCCTGGCAAATTGATAAGGGGGGGTCTGAGGGCAATCTGAGCGTGTAGGCGGGTGATTGGGTGCCCGCAAGGGGCAGATTAGGGTCTGATCTAATGGGTAACAGTGACAGGTGGTGATAGGGGGTGATTGATGGGTGATTGATGGGTAATTAGTGGGTGTTTAGAGGAGAGAAGAGATGTAAACACTGCACTTGGGAGGTGATCTGATGTCGGATCTGCGGGCAATCTATTGGTGTGGGTGGGTGATCAGATTGCCCGCAAGGGGCAGGTTAGGGGCTGATTGATGGGTGGCAGTGACAGGGGGTGATTGACGGGTGATTGACGGGTGATTGACGGGTGATTGACAGGTGATCAGGGGGGATAGATGCATACAGTACATGGGGGGGGGGGTGTCTGGGGGGGAGTCTGGGGAGAATCTGAGGGGTGGAGGGGTGATCAGGAGGGAGTAGGGGGCAGATTAGGGACTAAAAAAAAAAAAACGTTGACAGATAGTGACAGGGAGTGATTGATGGGTGATTAGGGGGGTGATTGGGTGCAAACAGGGGTCTGGGGGGTGGGCAGGGGGGGGGTCTGATGGGTGCTGTGGGCGATCTGGGGCAGGGGGGGGGGAAATCAGTGTGCTTGGTGCAGACTAGGGTGGCTGCAGCCTGCCCTGGTGGTCCCTCGGACACTGGGACCACCAGGGCAGGAGGCAGCCAGTATAATAGGCTTTGTATACATTACAAAGCCTATTATACTATTTACATGCAGAGCCGGATTAAGGCAAAATGGGGCCCTAAGCAATGTAACTGATTTGGGCCCCCCCCATCATGTCGTAATAGAATCAGAAGATGCAGCTAGGGATGATCGGAAAGAGCAAATTCCGTTCCGCCGGAAATTGCGGATTCCGTCAGCGTTAAATTCCATCACTATGAAAATTCCGCCGGATTTTTACGAAATTTAAAAGTAAAATAATCGCAAAAGCAACTTTATTTATTCTATATGGCAGCCTATAGACCCTGTTAACTGTTCCTTTAGTCCTTTTTCTCCCTTCTCCCGGAGGGAGGAGGATCTCATCTTCCAGGTAATTGTAGTATTTCAAAAGCCAGCTTACATACCTTGGCTTGGAATTGAACCCAGGTCTGAGTGCGTGGTAGGTAGCTCTCTTCACCACTATACCACCACCAACACTACATGCTGAAACCAGCCTAGCATGTACCATTATGATATATCCAAGAGAAAATGAGCTTGCTTAAGGATTTGTAGCATGTCAAAAGCCAACTCACATTGGCCAGGAATAGAACCCAGGCCTCCTGCTCTGTAGGCTGCTATCCTAACCATTATACCACCAACACAACACACTACAATGCTACATGCTGAAGCCAGCCTAGCATGTACCATTATGATATATCCAAGAGAAAAATGAGCTTGCTTAAGGATTTGTAGCATGTCAAAAGTCAACTCACATTGGCTGGGAATTGAACCCAGGTCTAGTGCTCGGTAGGCTGCTATCCTAACCATTATACCACCAACACAACACACTACAATACTACATGCTGAAGCCAGCCTAGCATGTACCATTATGATATACCCAAGAGAAAAATTAGCTCTCTCTCTTTCTCTCTAGGACTTGATGCCATTGAACTGAATTTTCAGCTTAAATCCATAATGTAACTATGGAAAGATGCATATCATTTTGAAGCTCTCTTTCTCCTCTTTCCAATGATAAACTACCACCCTACGCCTTTTAGTTTTCGCTATTTTCGTGATCGAAATTGCCATGGACGCTATTTTGATTGCGAAAATATCGAAAACTAAAAGGCGTAGGGTGGTGGTTATATATCATTGGAAAGAGGAGAAAGAGAGCTTTAAAATGATATGCATCTTTCCATAGTTACTGCACTGCTCAGAGTCCCTTTAACCATTATACCATCCAGCCACCGCTGACAGGATGGCGAGGGCTGGTTTATGTGCTGATGGGGCCCCTTTGACTCTAAATGGGGCCCCAAGCGACTGCTTTTGTTGCCTGGTCAGTAATCCGGCCCTGTTTACATGGGACGATCCGGGTGCTAGTAACCAGCCGGCGCTTCCGAACGGCCGGCGGGTTACAGCGAACGGGGGGCCGAGCCAGTCCCCGGCGGCTGATCGCATCACGAATGACGCGATCGCCGCATAGCAACACCCGCAGCCGCTCCCGCCGATGGGCGTATTGCGGTCGTTTGGGCCCGGACTTTGCTGCTGCCCATCGGCTGGGGGCGGTCCTCAAGTGGTTAAATTGTTTTTTCCTTTGCATTATAGCAATGTTGGTGACAACAACATGTATGTTTGTTATTCACCACTAAAGTCGGCAGAAAATTACGCAAAAGCACAAATGATTACAATTACAGACAAAATTAATTAAAATTTTTCACAAAATTTTACATTATGATTTACTCCACTGACAGGGTAACGATACCAGGTTCACAACAGGAGTACAGAGTACAAGGTACATTTTCCTGTGGTTTCACCAATCTGGTATATCTGATCATGTGTGCTAAATGCCCCAATGTTATGTACGTGGGAGAAACTGGACAAACTCTGCGCAAACGTATGAATGGACACAGGCACACTATTAATGATACCAAATCTGGACTCCCAGTTGCTACACACTTTCGGTCCAACGGACACAGCATGGATGATCTTCGTGTCACTGCCCTGAAGGGTGGCTTCAAAACGTCAAATGATCGATTAATAGCAGAAACAAAATTTATAAATTGTTTCAAAGCTGTGCAGAAAGGTTTGAATAAGGACAACAACTTTCTATATTGGTATGAGATAGATGATATTTGAACTTTTCTCAGCTATTATAGCTGAACTTGTGAACTAAGAATTTACGATACCTCTGGGTCAGTCCAACTCCCAGGTATGTGAGCAGGGAGTAAACAAGGATCCTGATCTTAGCTTACAACCTCTAACCCCAGGTCGATGGTCTGTGTGAATTAAGGCATCTTAATAGCATGTATTTATGCTTGAAAAAATATCTGTTTTCCCTTTTGATGTTGCATGTATATAAGCTGTCTGTACCACCAGTTTGCAAACTAACAGGATATAAGCCAGACGAAGGCTGAAAGGCCGAAAGCTTGCTTATTTTTATTCATTTTTTAGTTAGCCAATAAATGGTATCATCCTGGTTTAAAACTTCTTGTTATTATTTCTGTTAAAATGCATTTAGAACAAACAAATTCTTAGCAAAATGCACCAACCAAAGAAAGCCTAATTGGTGGTGAAAAATCAAGATACAGATCATGTCATTGTGATAAGTAGTGATAAATGTATTGGTGGATGAATGGGAGGAGTGCTGAAAGGTTTAGCTCTGGTCCGTAAGGGGAAAAAAAACCTCAGTGGTGAACTAGTTAAAGTGGATACAACTCCTAAAATAAATCTGCACAGTTTCTACTTGCTGATTCATGGAAGCAGACATTGTTTACAGCCTGTGCTTTCATATGGGCTTATCTGCCTATCTGCCATAGGCAATGTCATGTGACACGGGGAGGGATCAATTTATAACTAGTGATTACACACAATGAGACACAACTAGTGATAAGACACAGATGAGGGGGAATTACCAGGGATGGTCGTAGTCAGCCAACTTCGCTACGCTGGAAATACGCATAGTTTTACGCAATTACGCTTCACCAAACTACGGCTTCGAAAACAAATATTCGCTTCATATGCATTTCGTAGAATACTTATGCCCGTATGCAGAAAATTGTACGCATTAATTTCTTTAGAAATGCATACACTGGGAACCCTTCTATGCGTACATTCCCCTTTCCAATGCGTACATTTGTATGCATACAATCGCATGCGGAAAATTAGACGCAAGTAACGCATTCGTAGTTCACTACGCAATACACATGTTAACTACGCATAGTGGGCGTAAGCTACGCGTAACGGTACTTCGCTACACGTACATTCATAAGCGTAGGTTTGAAACTTTGCCTATGAACTACGATGCGTAGATGCGAACTACGATGCGTAAATTCGCACTGGCGTAGTTTCTGCTCATCCCTGGGAATTACACAGGCTAAACTCTTGAAATACATACAGGGTGCATTTCTGTTATGTTTTCCTTGTGTCCTGTGCAAGAGTTCAGCTCCACTTTAATCATGAAGTCACAGTCTTTAACCACTTAATGACAAGCTGACTTATAACAACGTCCTGCTGGAGCCTCTTAACCACTTCACAACTGAGAGGTTTTACCCCTTCAGCATCCGAGCAATTTCTCCTTTTAGCTCTCCTTACATTCATCCACCTATAACTTTATCATTACTTATCATAATGTCTATATCTCTATATTTTTTTTTTTTGCCACCAATATGGCTTTCTTTAGATGGGACATTAGCCAAAAAATATTTTATTCTAAATGTGTTTTAATGGGAAAATAGGACAAAATCTGGAAAAAAAATCATTATTTTTCAGTTTTCAGCCATTATAGCTTTTAAATAATGCATGCTACCATAATTAAAATCCATGTAATGTATTTGCCCATTTGTCCTAGTTATTACACCATTTAAATTATGTCCCTATCACGATGTTTGGGCCAATATTTTATTTGGAAATAAAGGTGCATTTCTTCAGTTTTGCGTCCATCCCTAATTACAGGCCCATAATTTATAAAGTAACAGTGCTATACCCTCTTGACATAAATATTTAATGTATTCAGTACCTAAGTTAACTATTTTTTTTTTTTTATTGTACATTTTTTTTTCTTTTTTTACAAAAAAAATGGTAACCATTGGGGAGTGTGGGAGGTAGAGAGTTAATTTTAAATGCAAAAAATATATGTATTTGTATATAAAAAAAATTGTGCAGCTTCTCCTTGAAGCAGCTGATAATTGCTGCGGACTTAGATCAAGAACGTTCATTGATCTACCGACGAATGGGCGGCGGCGTGCACAAGCACAGGCGGGAGCGCGGACAGCGGTGGTAGCGGCGGGGGTGTGTATATCTACGCCCCAGGCAGGGAAATGAAGTTAAAAGGGGCGTAGATATACTGTACTCGGGCGGTGAAGTGGTTAATGGCTCCAGGGCGTTTTTATAAGTCAGACAGTGCTGCTGCCGCTGTGCGCGTTCACGTGCACGTACATGTGAAAATAGTGAAAAAAAAAACACCAAAGAAAAAAACACCTTTGTTTTCCAATACTATATTATCACCATACTTTGTACTAGGGACATAATTAAAATCTTGTGATAACCAGAACAAATAGGCAGATAAAATGTGTGGGTTTCATCAAAGTAGCAGTGTTTATATTAAAACTATAGGGGATGAAATTGGAGAAATAGTGTGTTTTTAATGTCTTTACCATTGGATTGCCATAGAGCTGAAATATTTCTGGCATCACAGTGTTGTCACCAATGAACCCTATGATTTCCCCATGATTCATGGCAGCATAGTTTGGGGCATCCACTTCCAGTCCAGACAATATTTTGAATATACACGTCACAGAGTGTATGGCATCTCCACAGGTGTCTTGTGCAAAATAACCCAGCGTTGCGTTGGGAAGCAAATTGGGATCGGCATTTATTACATCAACTGTGTAGATAAATGTTAGGAGGTCGGCATACTTCCTCAGTTTTGGCCTGTAAAAATCATATAAAAAAACCTTTATAAAGGATGTCCACAACCAAAATATACACATTTTACATTTGAAAGATATAATGTAGTTGTAGGACCCCCACTCCTTGTAGTAAGTAGCTGAGACAGTTCTAGAGGTCCAGACAAGAGTTCTGGAAGCAGTGTTTGGCAAGATGTCCAAGCTGTTGAGGTCTAAAAACCTGATCACCTCCAGTGCAAATTCTGTAAGCTCCTGAGAGTGGTCAAATGCAGAATACTGTGTGCTTTGTCTTTGCACAGATGTACTACTACTAATATGATATCTAGTATGTAACTTGCACTGTGGCACAGACACACTACAGTACTCAGTGACCAGTGACAGTAACAGTATATCACCCCCTGCTTCTACATAAAACCCACTGAGCACAGAAAATATAGTCTTAAAAAAAGACTTGTTTTAGAATACAGCTACAATCCAGCCTGCTGTAGCTTGAATTTGTGGAGATTTTCAAACCACAAACACACAGTAGACTGCAAATAAATGAGCAGTGGTTAGCAAAGCTCTCTCTACACCTATCACATCCACTAACTCTTCCCAACAGAGGCTGGTGTGTCAGAGAGCTAGTCTTATACTCAGGGGCTGTCTTTTGTCTGATTATATGGTTCCTGGGTCCAGGGCTGGCCTTAGGTTTCACAGCGCCCTGAGCGAAACCTGCTTTTTGTGCCCCCCTTCATTCTCTTCCCACTTGCACGCATGCACACACACAGGCCTATATGCAATTCACCTTTCTCCTAGGACAGTGGTCCCCAACCTTTTTGACGTCGTGACACATCACACCAAATGCTCAGATCTCTGTGACACATCACATATGTATAATAGAAAAAATACTATTAACCACTTGCCGACCGCCCACAGTCGATGGGCGGCGGCAAAGTGGACGCCGAAAGGACCGCAATACGCCCATCGGCGTTGCGTCCTTTCAGCATGCTGGGGGAGCAATCGCGTCATTGATGACGCGCGCTTCCCCCGGCAACTGGCTCCACCCACCCGCGACGACAACCCGCCGGCAGTTCGGAAGCGCTGGCGGGTTGTTAACCCCACGATCGCTGCTACAAAGTGTATAATACACTTTGTAATGTATACAAAGTGTATTATACAGGCTGCCTCCTGCCCTGGTGGTCCCAGTGTCCAAGGGACCACCAGGGCAGGCTGCAGCCACCCTAGTCTGCACCAAAGCACACTGATCTCTCCCCCTGCCCCCTGATCACCCACAGCACCCCTTAGAACCCCCTGCCCACCTCCCAGACCACTGTTTACACCCAATCACTCCCCTAATCACCCATCAATCACTCCCTGTCACTATCTGTTAACGCTATTTTTTTATTAGGTCCCTAACTGTACCCTGGGGACTCCTGATCACCCCCCCACCCCTCAGATTCTCCCCAGACCCCCCCCCCCCCTGTGTAATGTATGCATCTATCCCCCCTGATCGCCTGTCAATCACCTGTCAATCACCTGTCAATCACCCATCGATCACCCATCAATCACCCCCTGTCACTGCCACCCATCAATCAGCCCCTAACCTGCCCCTTGCGGGCAATCTGATCACCCACCCACATAAATAGATCGCCCGCAGATCCGACGTCAGATCACCTCCCAAGTGCATTGTTTACATCTATTCTCTACCCTAAACACCCACTAATTACCCATCAATCACCCATCAATCACCCCCTATCACCACCTGTCACTGTTACCCATCAGATTAGACCCTAATATGCCCTTGCGGGCACCCAATCAACCGCCCACACGCTCAGATTGCCCTCAGACCCCCCCCCCCTTATCAATTTGCCAGTGCATTATTTACATCTGTTCTTCCCTGTAATAACCCACTGATCACCTGTCAATCACCTGTCAATCACCCATAAATCACCCCCTGTCACTGCCACCCATCAATCAGCCCCTAACCTGCCCCTTGCGGGCAATTTAATCACCCACCCACACCAATAGATCGACCACAGATCCGACGTCAGATCAACTCCCAAGTGCATTGTTTACATCTGTTCTCTACCCTAAACACCCACTAATTACCCATCAATCACCCCCTATCACCACCTGTCACTGTTACCCATCAGATTAGACCCTAATCTGCCCCTTGCGGGCACCCAATCAACCGCCCACACGCTCAGATTGCCCTCAGACCCCCCCCCCTTATCAATTTGCCAGTGCATTATTTACATCTGTTCTTCCCTGTAATAACCCACTGATCACCTGTCAATCACCTGTCAATCACCCATCAATCACCCCCTGTCACTGCCACCCATCAATCAGCCCCTAACCTGCCCCTTGCGGGCAATTTAATCACCCACCCACACCAATAGATCGACCACAGAACCGACGTCAGATCAACTCCCAATTGCATTGTTTACATCTGTTCTCTACCCCAAACACCCACTAATTACCCATCAATCACCCCCTGTCACCACCTGTCACTGTTACCCATCAGATTAGACCCTAATCTGCCCCTTGCGGGCACCCAATCACACGCCCACACACTCAGATTGCCCTCAGACCCCCGCCCCCCCTTATCAATTCGCCAGTGCATTATTTACATCTGTTATTCCCTGTAATAACCCACTGATCACCTGTCAATCACCTGTCAATCACCTATCAATCACCCTTCAATCACCCCCTCTCACTGCCACCCATCAATCACCCCCTGTCACTGCCGCCCATCAATCAGCCCCTAACCTGCCCCTTGCGGGCAATCTGATCACCCACCCACACCATCAGATTGCCTGCAGACCCGCCATCAGATCACCTCCCAAATGTATTGTTTACATCTGTTCTCTCCTCTAAACACCCACTAATTACCCATCAATCACTCCCTGTCACCACCTGTCACTGCTACCCATCAGATTAGACCCTTATCTGCCCCTAGGGCACCCAATCACCCGCCCACACCCCAGCCCTGATCACCTCACCAGTGCATTGATTGCATCTATTTTCCCCTCTAACCGCCCCCTGAGACACCCATCAATCACCTCCTGTCACCCCCCTAGCACTCCTATCCATCAGATCAGGCCCAATACAACCTGTCATCTAAGAGGCCACCCTGCTTATGACCGGTTCCACAAAATTCGCCCCCTCATAGACCACCTGTCATCAAAATTTGCAGATGCTTATACCCCTGAACAGTCATTTTGAGAAATGTGGTTTCCAGACTATTCACGGTTTTGGGCCCGTAAAATGCCAGGGCAGTATAGGAACCCCACAAGTGACCCTTTTTAGAAAAAAGACACCCCAAGGTATTCTGTTAGGTGTATGACGAGTTCATAGAAGATTTTATTTTTTGTCAAAAGTTAGCAGAAATTGATTTTTATTGTTTTTTCACAAAGTGTCATTTTTCACTAACTTGTGACAAAAAATAAAATCTTCTATGAACTCACCATACACCTAACGGAATACCTTGGGGTGTCTTCTTTCTAAAATGGGGTCACTTGTGGGGTTCCTATACTGCCCTGGCATTTTAGGGGCCCTAAACCGTGAGGAGTAGTCTAGAAAACAAATGCCTCAATATGACCTGTGAATAGGACGTTAGGCCCCTTAGCGCACCTAGGTTGCAAAAAAGTGTCACACATGTGGTATCGCCGTACTCAGAAGAAGTAGTATAATGTGTTTTGGGGTGTATTTTTACACATACCCATGCTGGGTGGGAGAAATCTCTCTGTAAATGGACAATTGTGTGTAAAAAAAAATCAAAAAATTGTCATTTACAGAGATATTTCTCCCACCCAGCATGGGTATGTGTAAAAATACACCACAAAACACATTATACTACTTCTCCTGAGTACAGCGGTACCACATGTGTGGCACTTTTTTGCACCCTAAGTGCACTAAGGGGCCCAAAGTCCAATGAGTACCTTTAGGATTTCACAGGTCATTTTGCGACATTTGGTTTTAAGACTACTCCTCATGGTTTAGGGCCCCTAAAATGCCAGGGCAGTATAGGAACCCCACAAATGGCCCCATTTTAGAAAGAAGACACCCAAAGGTATTCCGTTAGGAGTATGGTGAGTTCATAGAAGATTCATTTTTTTGTCACAAGTTAGCGGAAAATGACACTTTGTGAAAAAAAACAATTAAAATCAATTTCCGCTTACTTGTGACAAAACATAAAATCTTCTATGAACTCACCATACTCCTAACAGAATACTTTGGGGTCTCTTCTTTCTAAAATGGGGTCATTTGTGGGGTTCCTATACTGCCCTGGCATTTTAGGGGCCCAAAACCGTGAGGAGTAGTCTTGAAACCAAATGTCGCAAAATGACCTGTGAAATCCTAAAGGTACTCATTGGACTTTGGGCCCCTTAGCGCAGTTAGGGTGCAAAAAAGTGCCACACATGTGGTATCGCCGTACTCAGGAGAAGTAGTATAATGTGTTTTGTGGTGTATTTTTACACATACCCATGCTGAGTGGGAGAAATATCTTTGTAAATGGACAATAGTGTGTAAAAAAAAATCAAAAAATTGTCATTTACAGAGATATTTCTCCCACCCAGCATGGGTATGTGCAAAAATACACCCCACAACACTGTATACTACTTCTCCTGAGTACGGCAATACCACATGTGTGGCACTTTTTTGCAGCCTAACTGCGCTAAGGGGCCCAAAGTCCAATGAGCACCTTTAGGCTGTACAGGGGTGCTTACAATTTAGCACCCCCCAAAATGCCATGACAATAAACACAGCCCACAAATGACCCCATTTTGGAAAGTAGACACTTCAAGGTATTCAGAGAGGAGCATAGTAAGTCCGTGGCAGATTTCATTTTTTTTTTTGTCGCAAGTTAGAAGAAATGGAAACTTTTTTTTTTTTTCTTGTCACAAAGTGTCATTTTCCGCTAACTTGTGACAAAAAATAAAATCTTCTATGAACTCACCATGCCTCTCAGTGAATACTTTGGGATGTCTTCTTTCCAAAATGGGGTCATTTTGGGGGTATTTATACTATCCTGGAATTTTAGCACCTCATGAAACATGACAGGTGGTCAGAAAAGTCAGAGATGCTTCAAAATGGGAAAATTCACTTTTGGCACCATAGTAAACGCTATAACTTTTACCCAAACCAATAAATATACACTGAATGGATTTTTTTTTTATCAAAGACATGTAGCAGAATAACTTTCGCGCTCAAATGTATAGGAAATTTTACTTTATTTGAAAAATGTCAGCACAGAAAGTTAAAAAAGTAATTTTTTTGACAAAATTCATGTCTTTTTTGATGAATATAATAAAAACTAAAACTCGCAGCAGCAATCAAATAGCACCAAAAGAAAGCTGTATTAGTGACAAGAAAAGGAGGTAAAATCCATTTAGGTGGTAGGTTTTATGACCGAGCAATAAACCGTGAAAGCTGCAGTGGTCTGAATGGAGAAAAAGGCTCTGGTCCTTAAGGGGTAGAAAGACTGTGGTCCTCAAGTGGTTAATAGCCACGAATGGATGGAAAGAGTGCATTATCCTGAATATACTTAAAAATGAAGGCTAGAACCTTTCAGGAATATTAATAAAAACAATCAGTGGGACAGTTAGCCCTCCACCCCCCCATTTAGAATGATAGCACAGCAACAATTTGCACCACGCGTCATAGCCACAGTGCGCCCCCCCCCCCCTAAAAAAAAAACGCCCTCAGACTCAGTATAGGTGCCCCCAGTATAGTATCTGATGTGTAGGTGCCCTCAATATAGGTTGCCAAGCATAGGTGCCCCCAGTATAGGAAGGTCTCCATCGCCCCCTTATGTAGCCAGGTATTGGTGCCTCCAGTATAGATAGCCATGTGTTGGTGCCCTCAGTAAAGGTAGCCAGCTATAGGCGCCCCCTTGGAAGCCGGCGCCCTGAGCGACCGCTCTGTTCGCACAGGTCAAAGGCCGGCTATGCCTGGGTCAATTGTACTGCTAAGAATCATGGGAGGCCTGATATGGGGAGAAAAGACATTAATTCCTATCAATTTTCATGTTTTCATACTAAGCACATTTCGAATATAGCAGTTATTTTCGAAATTTGCTATTTGGGCGAAAATTTGGCACTTGTTCTTTAATTTTGAAAAAGTGAAAATTTAAGTTAATTTTTGCGATGCAAAAATGACTTTAGGGAAAATTTAAAGGCAACACTGCTGATCACTACTAGAGTTGCCCCGTACCAGATAGTCTTCTTATCTTTTGATGGGCCGGTGCAAACAGACACAGTGTCCACAAGGACAAGAACTCTCAAGTACACTCAAGTGATATACATAAATCACTAGTACATAATAGACAGTACTAGTCGCCTGTCTTATTAAAAATACCAAAGAAGCATTGATACAATCACCTGAAGCTTGAGGACTGGCTCGTTAGTCAGTGTAAGTACTAGGTTAGTTTGAGAGGGTCAGGGGACTCTATAAATGTATCACCAGTCAGATAAAAACAGAGAGGGAGTGAAGGTTATATACTGCCATGTCCTGGTTAACTGGGCTGAAAGATACGTCATCCAGTCGCAGGATCAATTAAAGGCTATGCCCCACTGTGTATGTCAGGGCTCCTGACGCTGCACTCCCGGCTCCTACTGTCCTCCCTGCCTCCTTACCTATTATACCAATAGGTGCAATAGGTGCAGGCATGGATAGGGTGATAGGCGTGGGCAGGTGGGGAGAACAGCAGGAGTCAATGGTGCAGTGTCCAGATGAGGCTCTCTAATATACTAAGTATAAATGAGAGCCAAAGCATCTTCAAATAGATCTCCAAGGCTCCCTATTGATCAATTAACAGACCAATAAAAGTTAGGAGGATGGGGACCCTTGGAGGGCTATTTGAAGATGCTACTGCCCTCAGCTATAGTTAGTACTAGCTGGTCGCCCCGCGTTGCCTGGGTATGTATTTGGCTGGTGTTGGCTCTGCCCACTTTTTGTAATCCGAACAAACAATTACTCAATGACCAAGTTTGGGAGATTTGTGATCTTTGGCATCAATGATTTGCATTGAAATGAAATAAATCTAATTGGCTGTGGCTCCACCTCCTTTTCTGAATTTGAACCCCAGTCACCAAAGGGCCAACTGTACCAGGTTCAAGGCTTGTGCCATTAACAGTGCAAGAATGGCAGCAATGTAAATATTCCCCTTGAAAATCAATGGGTGAATTTTGATTAGCTTGTGTAGGCTCCACCCACTTTTCTGAATATTAATCCCAGTCACCCAGTGACCATCTGTGAAAAGATTGAGAATTCTACCACTGACAGTGTAAGAATGGCTGCAGTTTACATTCTGGCAGTGACATTTTTATTTTTCTCCACCCAGTGATGTCCTGACGTTTCCCGGGTATGTATTTGGCTGGTGTTGGCTGTGGCCACTTTTTCTAACCCTAATACAGAATACTCAAAGACCAAGTTTGTGAGATTTGTGGTCTTTGGTATGAATAATTTGCATTGAAATAAAACAAATCTGATTGGCAGTTTGTGGCTCCACCCCTTTTCTGAATTTGAACCCCAGTCACCCGCTGACCAACTGTACCAGATGTGAGGCTTGTGCCATTAACAGTGCAAGAATGGCAGCAATGAAATATTCCCCTTGAGGCCTCTTTCACAGTGCGACATTAAAGTTGCACGTTAAAACAACATTTAACGCAGAATAACTCAATGCAATGAAAAATCAATGCCCTGTTCCCAGTGCACACGTTGCGTTGGTGTCTAACGCTGCACGTTATGTGAATGTACTGCATGCTGTGCGTTATACACATTATTAGCTGTGCTAGACTGTTTGCACATTCTCAGTAATGACTTGGAAGCATACTATTCATTGCCTGTATGCTCTACTGTTTGCAATGATAACGGGGCATTAAATTGCGTTGCAACTTTTTGTTTTGTAATTTTGCATTGCGACTTTAACGTTGCATCAAAACGCAATATCCTACCGTGAAAGAGGCCTGAAAATCAACAGGTGAATTTTGATTGGCTTTTGTAGGCTCTACCCACTTTTCTGAATATTAATCCCAGTCACCCAGTGACCAACTGTGCAAAGTTTGAGAACCCTGCCATTAACAGTGTAAGAATGGCTGCAGTTTACATTTTTCCAGTGAAATTTGTATTTGTCTCCACCCACTAATGACCTGGCATTTCCTGGGAATGTACTTGGCTGGTGTTGGCTGTGCCCACCTTTTCTAACCCTAACACACAATTACTCAATGACCAAGTTTGTGAGATTTGTAGTCTTTGGCATGAATAATTTGCATTGAAATGAAACAAATCTGATTGGCTGTTTGTGGCTCCACCCCTTTTCTAATTGTTTAACCCCAGCCACCCAATGACCAACTGTACCAGGTTTGCGTCTTGTGCCATTAGCAGTGCAAAAATGCCAGCAATTAAATATTTGCCTTGAAAATCAATAGGTGAATTGTGATTGTTTTTGTAGGTTCCACCCACTTTTCTGATTATTAATCCCAGTCACCCATTGACCAACTATGCAAAGTTTTAGAACCCTACAATTAATAGTATAAGAATGGCTGCAGTTTACATTTTCCCAGTGAAATTTGTGTTTGCCTCCACCCACTGATGACCCGGCGTTGCCCAGTTATGTATTTGGCTGGTGTTCGCTACGGCCCCTTTTTCTAACCCTAACATGCAATTACTTAATAATCAAGTTTGTAAGCTTTGCAATATTTGTCATCAATAATTTTCATTGAAATTAAACAAATCTGATTGGCTATTTGTGGCTCCACCCCATTTTCTGGATTTGAGCCCCAGTCACCCAAAGACCAACTGTACCAGGTTTGAGGCTTGTGCCATTAACAGTGCAAGAATCACAGTAATGAATTGGCTGGTTTTGGCTCAGCCTACTTTTTCTAACCCTAACACACAATTACTCAATGACCAAGTTTGTGAGATTTGCGGTCTTTGGCATCAATAATAATTAAAATCAATAGGTAATTTTTGATTGGCTTTTGTAGGCACCACCCTCTTTTCTGAATATTAATCCCAGTCACCCAGTAACCAACTGTGTAAAGTTTGAGAACCCTACCATTAATAGTGTAAGAATGGCTGCTGTTTATATTTTCCTAGTAAAATTTGTATTTGTCTCTGCCCACTTATGACCCCGTGTTGCCCGCTTATGTATTTGGCTGGTGTTGGCGGCGCCCACTTTTCTAACCCTAACACACAATCAATTACTCAATTACCAAGTTTGTGAGCTTTGCGGTGTTTGATGTAAATAATTTGCATTGAATGAAACAAATCTGATTAGCTGTTTGTGGCTCCACCCCCCCTTTCTGAAATTGAACCCCAATCACTCAATGGTCAACTGTACCAGGTTTGAGGCTTGTGCCATTAACGGTGCAAGAATGGCAGCAATTACATATTCCCCTCAGGGTTGCTCCTAAACTCCGCCAGCGCGAATCTACACATCGTAGTACGCAACTACGCATCATAGTTCGTATGCGAAGTTTAAGAACTACACGTACGCATTTCCGCGTAGTCGTAGTCCCGCTATGCGAAGCTTCGCCTGCTACGCGTAGTTGACGTATGTATTGCGAAGTCAACTACGCGTGCGGTAACTGCATCTATATGGATCATTGTGCATGCGCAGAAATATTATTGCCCTTTTATACGCATACAATTCCGCATTGGAAGGTGGAATGTACGCTTATATTAGTTTATATATGCACATATGTATGAGATTATTGCGGACATTTTTCCGCATAAAGGCATAATCGGTCGCATCAACTACGCTTCGCACTACGCGAAGCTTGCGTATTTTAACGCGTAGTATATGGAATGCAAACGTAGCAAAGTTACTGATTTCATAGCATAGTTTGCGAAGCGTATTTGCGTAAAAATACGCGTAGTTCCAGCGTAGCGAAGTTGGCTGACTACGACCATCCCTGATTCCCCTTGAAAATCAATAGGTGAATTATGATTGGCTTATATAGGCTCCACCCACCTTTCTGAATATTAATCCCATCCACCCAGTGACCAACTGTGCAAAGTTTGAGAACCCTACCATTGATAGTGCAAGAATGGCTGCTGTTTACATTTCCCAGTGACATTTGTATTTGTCTCCACCCACTTTTTAGTTATGGGAATAAAAAGTATCCTATATGTTATTCCAGGTAATGTACTATGTGTGTGTGCCAAATTTCATTCAAATCCGTTCAGCCATTTTTGCGTGATCGAGTAACAAACATCCAAACATCCAAACTTTCCCATTTATAATATTAGTAGGATAGGATAGCTGAAAGCTGCGCGGGGGAGTGGTATGAGGTGGTGGCCAGCAGAGATCTTCAGTCAAGGCCACAAGATTAGAGGATATTGGCATGGAAGCTTTTTCTTTTTTTTTTTAAAGGTAAGTATTTATTGTTAACTAGCTAGACACCCAGCGTTGCCCGGGTATGTATTTGGCTGGTGTTGGCCCCGCCCACTTTTTCTAACCCTAACACACAATTATTTAATTACTTAATGACCAAGTTTGTGAGCTTTGCGGTCTTTGGCATCAATAATTTGCATTGAAATAAAATAAATATGATTGGATTTGGCTCCACCCCTCTTCTGAATTTGAACCCCAATCACCCAATGGCCAAGTGTACCAGGTACAGGTGATTAACAGTGCAAGAGGCTTGTGCCATTAACAGTACAAGAATGGCAGCAATTAAATATTCCCTTAAAAATCAATAGGTGGATTTTGATTGGCTTTTATACGCTCCACCCACCTTTCTGAATATTAATCCCAGTCACCCATTGACCAACTGTGCAAAGTTTGAGAACCCTACCATTAACAGTATAAGAATGGCTGCAGTTTAAATGTTCCCAATGAAATTTGTATTTTTCTCCACCCACTGATTTCCTGACACTGTTCAGGTATGTATTAGGCTGTTGTTGGCTCCGCCTACTTTTTCTAACCCTAACACACAATTACTCAATGACCAAGTTTGTGCGCTTTGCAGTCTTGGGTATCAATAATTTGCATTGAGATTAAACAAATCTTATTGGCTGTTTGTGGCTCCACTCCTTTGTCTAAATTTGAACCCCAGTCACCCAATGATCAACTGTACCAGGTTTAAGACTTGTGCCAGTAACAGTGCAGGAATGGCAGCAATTACATATTCCCCTTGAAAATCAATAGGTGAATTTTGATTAGCTTTTGTAGGCTCCACCCACTTTTCTGAATATGAATCCCAGTCACCCAGTGACCAATTGTGCAAAGTTTGAGAACCCTACCATTAACAGTGTAAGAATGGCTGCAGTTTACATTTTCTCAGTGAAATGTGTATTTGTCTCCGCCCACTGATGATGCGGTATTGCCCGATTATGTATTTGGCTGGTTTTGGCTCTGCCCACTTTTCCAAACCTTAACACACAATTACTTAATTACTCAATGACCAAGTTTGTGAGCTTTGCGGTTTTTGGCATCCATAACCTGCATTAAAATGAAACAAATAAGATTGTCTGTTTGTGGCTCCACCCCCTTTTATCAATTTAAACCCCAGTCACCCAATGATCAACTGTACCAGGTTTGAGGCTTGTGCCATTAACAGTGCAAGAATGGAAGCAATGAAATATTCCCCTGAAAAATCAATAGGTAATTTTTGATTGGCTTTTGTAGGCTCCACCCACTTTTCTGAATATTAATCCCAGTCACCCAGTAATTAGCTGTGCAAAGTTTGAGAACCCTACAATGAATAGTGTAAGGATGGCTGCAGTTTACATTTTCCCAGTAAAATTTGTATTTGTCTCCGCCCACTTATGACCCCGTGTTGCCCGCTTATGTATTTGGCTGGTGGTGGCTGTGCCCACTTTTCTAACCCTAACGCATAATTAATCAATTACTCAATTGCCAAGTTTGTGAGCTTAGCGGTGTTTGGCATGAATAATTTGCATTGGAATGAAACAAATCTAATTGGCTGTTTGTGGCTCCACCCCCCTTTCTCAAATTGAACCCCTGTCACCCAATGATCAACTGTACCAGGTTTGAGGCTTGTGCCATTAACAGTGCAAGAATGGCAGCGATGTAAATATTCCTGTAATGATCTGTGCCTGTGTCATCCTGCTGGTGGCAGCACCGAGGAACTTGAGGTGGACTTCCGCTGTCTACCAGCAGATGGCTTTCATATTGCTGGGAGCTGTGCAATTCCTCGGCTCACCAGCAGATGGAACTGTGGAAGATTCTGGCCAGTCACCTGAGCAATGTGCTGCATATAAAAGGATGGACTTGCTAGCAGCACATTGTTAGGTCATTTCGTTTGTTTCCTTGTAGGGTTGTGACTCTGGCCAACCTTCCTGAACTCTGTTCCTGCATTCTGAACTCCTGGTATTGATCCTTGCTAGTCTGACTATTCTCTGCTTTCTGACATTGTACTTCGTATTCTCTGATTATTGATCCTGGCTTGTATGACTATTCTCCTGTGTTCTGATTCTGCTGAGACGTGTCTGTATATATTCTGATATTGTGTGTGTTGCTGTATATATTTGTATAGATAGATAGATAGTCGGGGTTCTGGTATTTGTGGTGCACCACGCGTTGTTTGATTGTACGATTGTATGTGTATGGTGATTTGCATTTGTACACTTTGCATTATTGTAAATAAACACATTTATTATTCTACTCTGTTGTGCAGACGTCAGTATTTCAATTGTGATCTTCTGATTTTGTTTAAACCAAAATGATTCCCATGCAGAGATTGTGGATCTGCCAGTCTGGTTCCAGTCATGACCACGATCTGCATGGCCAATCGTTACAATTCCCCTTGAAAATCAATAGGTGAATTATGATTGGCTTTTGTAGGCTCCTCCCACCTTTCTGAATATTAATCCCAGTCACCCAGTAACCAACTGTGCAAAGTTTGAGAACCCTACCATTAACAGTGTAAGAATGGCTGCAGTTTACATTTTCTCAGTGGAATTTGCATTTGTCTCCACCCACTGATGACCCGGCATTGCCCGATTATGTATTTGGCTGGTGTTGGCTGTGCCCACTTTTCCTAACCCTCACACACAATTAATCAATTACTCAATGACCAAGTTTGTGAGCTTTGCGGTCTTTGGCATCAATAACCTGCATTAAAATGAAACAAATCAGATTGGCTGTTTGTGGCTCCACCCCCATTTCTGAAATTAAACCGCAGTCACCCAATGATCAACTGTACCAGGTTTGAGGCTTGTTCCATTAACAGTACAAGCATGGAAGCAATGTAAATATTCCCCTTGAAAATAAATAGGTGAATTTTGATTGGTTTTTACAGGCGCCACCCACTTTTCTCAATATTAATCCCAGTCACCCAACGACCAACTGTGCAAAGTTTGAGAGCTCTACCATTAACAGTGTAAGAATGGCTGCAGTTTAAATTTTCCAGTGAAATTTGTATTTGTCTCCGCCTCCTTTTTGGTTATGGGAATAAAACGTATCCTATACTTTATTCCAGGTAATGTACTAGGTGTGTGCCAAATTTCATTCAAATCCGTTCAGCCATTTTTGCGTGATCGAGCAACAAACATCCAAACATCCGAACTTTCCCATTTATTATACTAGCTGGATGCCCGGCGTTGCCCGGGTATGTATTTGGCTGGTGTTGGCTCCGCCCGTTTTTCCTAACCCTAACACACAATTACTTAATTACTTAATGACCAAGTTTGTGAGCTTTGCGGTCTTTGGCATCAATAATTTGCATTGAAATAAAATAAATCCTAATTAGCTGTGGCTCCACCCCTTTTCTGAATTTGAACCCAAATTACCCAATGGCCAAGTGTACCAGGTACAGGTGATTAACAGTGCAAGATGCTTGTGCCATTAACAGTGCAAGAATGGCAGCAATGAAATATTCCCCTTAAAAATCAATAGGTGGATTTTGATTGGCTTTTGTAGGCTCCACCCACCTTTCTGAATATTAATCCCAGTCACCCGGTGACCAACTGTGCAAAGTTTGAGAACCCTACCATTAACAGTGTAAGAATGGCTGCAGTTTACATTTTCTCAGTGAAATTTGTATTTGTCTCCGCCCACTGATGACCCGGTATTGCCCGATTATGTATTTGGCTGGTGTTGGCTGCGCTCACTTTTCCTAACCCTAACACACAATTACTCAATGACCAAGTTTGTGAGTTTTGCGGTTTTTGGCATCAATAACCTGCATTAAAATGAAACAAGATTGTCTGTTGGTGGCTCCACCCCTTTTTATCAATGTAAACCCCAGTCACCCAATGATCAACTGTACCAGGTTTGAGGCTTGAGCCATTAACAGTGCAAGAATGGCAGCAATGAAATATTCCCCTGAAAAATCAATAGGAAATTTTTGATTGGCTTTTGTAGGCTCCACCCACTTTTCTGAATATGAATCCGTCACCCAGTAATTAACTGTGTAAAGTTTTAGAACCCTACAATTAATAGTGTAAGGATGGCTGCAGTTTACATTTTCCCAGTAAAATTTGTATTTGTTTCCGCCCACTTATGACCCAGTGTTGCCCGCTTATGTATTTGGCTGGTGTTGGCTGTGCCCACTTTTCTAACCCTCATGCACAATTAATCAATTACTCAATTGCCAAGTTTGTGAGCTTTGCGGTGTTTGTCATCAATTTACATTGGAATGAACCAAATCTAATTGGCTGTGGCTCCACCCCCCCTTTCTCAAATTGAACCCCAGTCACCCAATGATCAACTGTACCAGGTTTGAGGCTTGTGCCATTAACGGTGCAAGAATGGCAGCAATGTAAATATTCCCCTCGAAAATCAATAGGTGAATTATGATTGGCTTTTGTAGGCTCCTCCCACCTCTCTGAATATTAAGCCTAGTCACCCAGCGACCAACTGTGCGAAGTTTGAGAGCCCTACCATTAACAGTGTAAGAATGGCTGCAGTTTACATTTTCCAGTGAAATTTGTATTTGTCTCCGCCCTCTTTTTGGTTATGGGAATAAAAAGTATCCTATACTTTATTCCAGGTAATGTACTATGTGTGTGTGCCAAATTTCATTCAAATCCGTTCAGCCATTTTTGCGTGATCGAGCAACAAACATCCAGACATGCGAACATTAGAGATGTCGCGAACCTCTGATTTTCGGTTCGCGAACCTCCACGGAAGGTTCGGTTTGCGAACCGCAATAGACTTCAATGGGGAGGTGAACTTTAAAAACTAGAAACACTTATGCTGGCCACAAAAGTGATGGAAAATATGTTTCAAGGGGTCTAACACCTGGAGGGGGGCATGGCGGAGTGGGATACACACCAAAAGTCCCGGGAGAAAATCTGGATTTGATGCAAAGCAGCGTTTTTAAAGGCAGAAATCACATTGCATGCTAAATTGCAGGTCTAAAGTGCTTTAAAACATCTTGCATGTGTATACATCAATCAGGTAGTGCAATTAGTGTACTGCTTCACACTGACACACCAAACTCACTGTGTAACGCACCGCAAACAGCTGTTTGTGTAGTGACGGCCGTGCTGGACTACTTCGCACCATGGCGAGGATTGCTCTTCCTCACTCAGTGATGTCTGGTTAGGTAATGTCTGTCTGCCTTATCAACTTTCGATGGTTCTTTCTCTACCATTGTTAAAGCTTACATCTAAAAAATTTTTTTTTTTTTTTACATTACATTTTCTACTTGCTGTTCAGTACCTGCAACGAGAATCTATTATGGAGGACAAGTCTGCCATTGTGACCAAGGGTAATGGCGGGGGAACCCTTCCTGGTGTGATTCCGGTCTGGAGTTGGAGCCTAACAAATGGTCTGCTACCACCACACATCCATTGCAAGGAGGGCAGCAGGCATGCCCGCCCCAAGGTAGTGACCAAAAATAACAATACGGGACTCGGGAGGCCCTGTTGTCTTTTAAATGAATTGACTTTAAATCCTTTAACAAGAATCAGTTATGGAGGGCAAGTCTGCCATTGTCACCACGGGTAATGGCCGGGGAATCAAGGTTGGATTCCGGCCCGAAGTGGGAGCCTGCTGAGACCCATGCTGTACCTGCCCTGACCGTGCTTTGCAGACCAGGCATCTGTGGTCAGGTGGACCCTTGACCCAGCGGAAGACAAACCAAGTCGAAAGCATTTGCCAAGAAAGTTTTATGGAGGGCAAGTTTGCCATTTTTTTCAATTGTGTGAAACTGTAGATGGTACTATAGTCTCAGTACCATGGTGACTAGTGACCACTGACCACGGGTAATGGCCAGGGAATCCAGTTTCTATTGCGTTCTGGAGTTGGAGCCTAAAACGGCTACCACCACACATCCAGGCAAGGAGGGCAGCAAGCATGCCCACTCCAAGGTAGTGATCAAAAATAACAATACAGGACTCAGGAGGACTTTTGAGGCCCTAATTGTAATGAATCAACTTTAAATCCTTTAACGTGAATCAGTTATGGAGGGCAAGTCTGCCATCCATTCAAGTGCAAGTTATGCACTGACTGCCAGGTATAATACAATGTGCAGTCACAGATGCAGTGAAAGGTATGCAGTGACTGTAAACAGCCGTTTGTGTAGTGACGGCCGTGCTGGACTGGTGCGCACCATGACGAGAGTGCAGGTGACGTGGCTTTACAGCCCATATGGTCGCCCGGCTGATGTAGCTGAATGACAGAACAGTGACTGTCCAACTGATCAAATTTGGTCTGACCACAATGAAACAACGACCTTATTATCTTTGGTGTGCCACCCCCACCCGAGACACTCATATAGCCGGCGGTCATTGCTTCATTGTGATACGCAAGCCCCTTCACCGCGGCAAGGTAATGATCACAAAGGGGGATGGGCACATGTACATGCCGTTTTTTTTTTTTTTTTGCAGCCGCCCACAGTGCAGCCAGAAAAATTAGGCAGGCATGTACACGCACCAGAAAAATTAGTATAGCGGCCGCTGCTAGCAGCAGCCTTAAAAATTCTGGAATCCGCCTAGAGTCCTGGACCCTGTTGGTGGTGGCGGAAAAGGCAGTCAAGCGGCCTGCAGGCAGAAATGCTGTGTGTGGGGACTGACTTAGTCTTCGGTCATGCAGTAGCCCTCCGGGATCCATGCCTCATTCATTTTGATAAAGGTGAGGTACTGATCACTGTTGTGACTTAAGTGACTTCTCTTCTCAGTGACAATGCCTCCAGCTGCACTGAAGGTCCTTTCTGACAGGACGCTTGCGGCAGGGCAAGAGAGAAGTTGGATGGCAAATTGGGACAGCTCTGGCCACAGGTCAAGCCTGCGCACCCAGTAGACCAAGGGTTCATCGTCGCTGCTCGCAGTGTCTACATCCACAGTTAAGGCCAGGTAGTCGGCTACCTGCCGGTCCAGGCATTGGTGGAGGGTGGATCCGGAAGGGCTACGGCGAGGCGTTGGACTTAAGAATGTATGACATCACCCCGAGATCGCTGGAGCATCCTGTCCTTGCCTGCGTGAACTTGGGAGGAGGATTACTGCCAGTGGTACATTTATTGCGTTGTACTGTCACATCACCCTTAAACGCATTGTAAAGCATTATTGTCAGCTTGTTCTGCAAGTGCTGCATCCTTTCTGCCTTCTGTTGAGCTGGTAACAGGTCTGCCACTTTGTGCCTGTACCGAGGGTCTAGTAGCGTGGCCACCCAGTACAGGTCATTCCCCTTGAGTTTTTTGATACGGGGGTCCCTCAACAGGCTGGACAACATGAGAGGCCATCTGCACAAAGCTGGATCCAGACGTACTCTCCATCTCCTCTTGCTCTTCCTGAGTGACGTCACACAACTCCTCTTCCTCCCCCCAGCCACGAACAATACCACAGGAACGTGGAGCAGCACAAGCCCCCTCTGATGGCTCCTGCGGTTGTTCTTCTGCTGCCGCCTCTTCCTCCTCCACAGAAACACCTTCCTCATCCGAGTCTGACTCCTCTCCTTCCCCACATGACTCCTCTTCTTCCTCCTCCTCCCCCCCTCTGTGCTGCCGCAGGTGTCGAGGAAACAACTGGTTCGGATGAAAATCGCTCCCACAACTCCTCCTGCCGTAACTGTTCCTGTTCACGCTCCTCCACAGCTTCATCCACCACTCTACACACGGCACGCTCCAGGAAGTAAGCGTAGGGGATCAAGTCGCTGATGGTGCCTTCAGCGCGACTCACCAGGTTGGTCACCTCCTCAAACGGCTGCATGATCCTGCATGCATTTCGCATCAGTGTCCAGTTGTTGGGCCACAACATCCCCATCTTCCCAGATAGTGTCCTTCTACTGTAATTGTACAGGTACTGGGTGACGGCTTTCTCCTGGTCTAGCAGGCGAGAGAACATGAGCAGGGTGGAATCCCAGTGAGTCGGGCTATCGCAAATGAGGCGTCTCACCGGCAAGTTGTTTCTCCGCTGAATGTCTGCAAAGCGTGCCATGGCAGTGTAAGACTGCCTGAAATGCCCACACAACTTCCTGGCCTGCTTCAGGACGTCCTCTAAGCCTGAGTACTTTGACACAAATCTTTGCACGACCAGATTCAGCACATGTGCCATGCAGGGTACATGTGTCAGCTTTCCCAAATTCAAAGCAGTAAGGAGATTGCTGCAGTTGTCACACACCATGTTGCTGATCTCCAGCTGGTGCGGGGTCAGCCATTGCTCCACCTCTTTAAGAGCAGCCAGGAGAGCTGGTCCAGTGTGACTCTCCGCTTTGAGGCAAGACATGTCTAAAATGGCGTGACACTGTCGTACCTAGCATGCAGCGTAGGCTCTGGGGAGATGGGGCTGTGTAGCTGGAGAGGAGGAGATGGCAGCACCACTAGAGTTGAACTGCCACTCAGCCAAGGAGGAGGAGGAGGATGACAGCGAAGAGGATGTAGCAGGAGGAGAAGGAGAGGAGGTGGCAGGCCATGTGCGCAGCCATGTACTCTATGGTTTCCATCGGTCACCAGGTTGACCCAATGGGCTGTGTACATAATGTAGCAGCCCTGCCCATGCTTGGCAGACCAGGCATCCATGGTCAGGTGGACCCTTGACCCAATGCTCTTCACAAGAGATGACACCACTTGCCTCTCAACTGCACGATACAGTTTGGGTATGGCCCTTTGTGAAAAATAAGTGCGGCCTGGTATCTTCCACTGCGGTGTCCCAATGGCCACAAATTTACGGAAAGCCACTGACTCCACCAGCTTGTATGGTAACAGCTGGGGAGCTAATAGTTTCACCACGCCAACTGTCAGACGCTGGGCAAGAGGGTGACTTGCCGAAATTGGCTTTTTCCACTCAGACTTCCTTCACGGACACCTGTCTACTGCTGTGGGCAGAGGAGCAGGAACCGCTCAAGGGCAGAGTCGGTGTGGAGGAGGGTGGCTGTGAAGGTGCAAGGGAGAAAGCGGCTGAAGATGCTGCACCTGAAGGAGGAAGAGGAGAAGGAGGGTGGCTTGTCTTTTGAGTGCTGCTTTTCCTCAGGTGTTCTTCCCATTGCTGTTTGTGCCTTTTCTCCAGGTGCCTTCATAAGGCACTTGTCCCTACATGTGTTGGCCTTTCCACGGCTCAATTTTTAGAGGCAGAGAAAACAGATGGCTTTGCTCTGATCTGAGGTACACACGTTAAAAAATTTCCAAACCGCTGAGCCCCCCTGGGGTGATGGCACTACGGTGGCATCAGCAGCTGACCTTGAAGGGAATGCTGGCTGCCTGTCCATAGCTGGCGATACATGGCGCCGGACACTGCCCCCAGCTGTTTCTGAGGACGAGCTCCCTCTGCTTCTTTCATGGACTCTTCTCCTCCTACTCTTCTCTGGCTCCCCCTTTCTGAACTGTGTCCCTGGTCATCTCCTCTATTGGGAACATACATGGCATCCGTATAATCGTCATCATAATCCTCCTGCCCAGCTTTGCTTTCCTCAGACATCTCCACAACTGCACCAACTTCAGGTGCTTCATCATCCCCCTCCTCACATGTTACGTCCATACTATCGCCACCTAACTCAGACGTATGAGGTGGTGTAACTTGCTTAGCGCCTTCATCTTGTTGTAGCATTATTGGCTGTGAATCAGTGATTTCCACACCAAATAACTCCTGCAAAGTGTCAAATGCAGCGGATGTGGTGCTTGTTGTAGCGCTGGTGGCTGCGGGAGATGAGGTGTTCTGTGTTAAATACTCAACCACGTTCTCACAATTTTGGGAAGTGATGACACGTGCCTTCTTCTAAGCACTGTACTTTGGGCCAGGTCCGCCCAAAATCACAGCAACACCACCTCGCACAGACCTGCCAGTGCCAGGTGGCCTTCCTCTGGGTCTGCCTCTACCTCTTCCTCTACCTGGTTTGTCCATTTTGTCCATCTCGGGGGGATGCTAGGTATATGCAGTGAGGTTGGGTTCACTCAACACAAAGGTAGTTAGATGCAGTGAGGTGGGTTCACTGAACACTAAAGGTAGTTAGATGCAGTGAGGTGGGTTCACTGAACACTAAAGGTAGTTAGATGCAGTGAGGTGAGTTCACTCAACACAAAGGTAGTTATATGCACTGAGGTGAGTTCACTGAACACAACAGCTAGTTATATGCAGTGAGGTGAGTTCACTCAACACAAAGGTAGTTAGATGCAGTGAGGTGGGTTCACTGAACACTAAAGGTAGTTAGATGCAGTGAGGTGGGTTCACTCAACACAACAGCTAGTAGCTATATGCAGTGAGGTGGGTTCACCGAACACTAAAGGTAGTTAGATGCAGTGAGGTGGGTTCACTGAACACAAAGGTAGTTAGATGCAATGAGGTGAGTTCACTCAACACAAAGGTAGTTATATGCAGTGAGGTGAGTTCACTCAACCCAAAGGTAGTTATATGCAGTGATGTGAGTTCACTCAACCGAAAGGTAGATACAGGCCCGTTTCTAGGGCCGTGCGGCCCGTGCCGCCGCCCGTGCTGCCACCCGGGGCGCTGTTGGGAGCTGTTGGGAGGTGGGCGCTGTAATGGAGGGGGGAGCCAGAGCTGCGGGGAGGGCAGGCCGTCCTCTCCCTCCCTCTCCTGTGCCCCCCTCTGTGCTCCCCCCTCTGTTGCAGAGCGAGCAGCCAGGGAGGGAGCGCTGTATACAACATACCTTCCTGCATTCCAAGCGCTGCTCTCTCACCGCCGGTCTCTTCCTCTCTGCCTATACAATGATACACACGCTGCTTCCTGTTTAGCCGGAAGCAGCGTGTGTATCATCGTATAGGCAGAGAGGAAGAGACCGGCGGCGAGAGAGCAGCGCTTGGAACGCAGGAACGTATGTTGTATACAGCGCTCCCTCCCTGGCTGCTCGCTCTGCATCTGAGGGGGGAGCACGGAGGGCGGCCTAGGAGAGGGAGGGAGAGGTCGAGCTGCCCTCCTCGCGGCTCCGGCTCCCCCCTCCATTATGGGGGACAGCTACCTATCTAACCTACCCTGGGGGGCACCTACCTAATCTAACCTACGCAGGGGGGCAGCTACCTAATCTAACCTATACTGGGGGGCAGCTACCTAATCAAACCTACGCTGGGGGGCACCTACCTATCTAACCTATACTGGGGGGCACCTACCTATCTAACCTACACTGGGGGGCAGCTACCTAATCTAACCTACGCTGGGGGGCAGCTACCTATCTAACCTATACTGGGGGGCACCTACCTAATCTAACCTTCACTGGGGGGCACCTACCTAATCTAACCTACGCTGGGGGCAGCTACCTAATCTAACCTATACTCGGGGGCAGCTACCTAATCTAACCTACACTGGGGGGCACCTACCTAATCTAACCTACGCTGGGGGGCAGCTACCTATCTAACCTATGCTGGGGGGCACCTACCTAATCTAACCTACACTGGGGGGCAGCTACCTATCTAACCTACACTGGGGGGCAGCTACCTATCTAACCTACACTGGGGGGCAGCTACCTAATCTAACCTAAACTGAGGGGCAGTTACCGATCTAACCTACGCTGGGGGCACTTATCTAACCTGTATTGGGGGCACCTACCTAGCTAGCCTATACAGGTGGCAACTATACTGGCTACCTATATTGCAGGAACCTGCCTAAATAACGTATACTGGGGGCACCTACCTATCTAACCTATGCTGGGGGCAACTATTCTGGCTACCTATATTAGAGGCACCCACCTAGCTAACCTGTACTGGGGCACCTACCTATCTAACTTATACCGGGGGCGACTGCCTATCTAACCTATACTGGGGGCAACTATACTGGCTACCTATGCTGGAGGCACCTACCTGGCTAACCTATAGCGGGGGCAACTATACTGGCTCACCTATGCCTGGCTACCTATACTGGGTTACCTATTCTTGGCTACCTATACTGGGGGGACCTATACTAAGTGCAACTAGACCTGGCTAACCTATACTGTGGGCACCCATACCTTGCTCGGGGGGGGGGGGGGAGGGGGCACAATTTTTACCCCCTCGCCCTGGGTGCATTTTAGCCTAGAAACTGCATTGGGTAGTTATATGCTGTGAGGTGGGTTCACTGAACACAAAGGTAGTTATATGCAGTCAGGTGGGTTCACTCAACACAAAGGTAGGTATATGCAGTGATGAGGTGGGTTAACTAAACACAACAGGTTCACCGGCGAACCGTTCGGGACATATTACGCAGCGCTGGACATTAATTTAGGTTACAGACAATATTTAGGGGTGACAAACAGCAATATGACAATACAGGAATACAAGAAAACCAGATCACACAGCACAGTATGAGTACAAGGTAATGCTTAGTCACTGGAGGGGAGCATGGAGATCACACAGCACAGTATGAGTACCAGGTAATGCTTATGCTTAGTCAGTCACTGGATGGGAGCATGGAGATTAGGCAAGTTAGGTTCACTCTTTTTTTTTTTTTTTTTTGTTTTTTTTTGAGGATATGATGTCAGCATTAGCTTGGCAAAATGGCCACTGCCTGCAATAGGATTTTCTGTTTTTCCTTTATAAAATTCACAGGAATCATTACGTGGATAGCACAATACATCTGTTATGTGAGCTGGAGATGCTGAGGGTGAGGAGTGACGTCGGTCCGTGATCCGTTTCCTGCAAGATGGCTGAGGCCCGTCTCGAATCCCCTGGACCTCCAGTCCTAGCCGTCTGATGGCTCTATTGTTTCTACCCAGTTCTGCCTAACCTACCTAGCTTACCTAGCCTACTTAGCCTACCTAGCATACCTAGCATACCTGGCTTGCCTGCTTTTGTTTGTTTGATTTGGTCCGGTCTGTCCGCGCTGCGGCTTGCCGGTCGTGCACTGTTCTGCCTCGCTGTCGCTGTCCTGTCTCGCTCCTTCCTTGTCCTAGTGCTGGGTGCCCTGGGTGCTGGCGGTTGTGGTCCTGTGGTGGCGGGAGGCTTTGCGCGCCCTCTGTCTTGCTGTGCCTGGCCTGTTTTGCTTTGTCCTGCCCTTGC
Organism: Hyperolius riggenbachi; assembly: GCF_040937935.1. Lineage (NCBI taxonomy): Eukaryota > Metazoa > Chordata > Amphibia > Anura > Hyperoliidae > Hyperolius > Hyperolius riggenbachi. The sequence continues at coordinate 10,886,936 of NC_090646.1, read as the reverse complement.
TCTGTTCACCCGTTTCTGGCCCGGGTGCTGCTGGACACTGGTGGGGGCTAGTGTTGGGCGAACAGTGTTCGCCACTGTTCGGGTTCTGCAGAACATCACCCTGTTCGGGTGATGTTCGGGTTCGGCCGAACACCTGATGGTGTTCGGCCAAACTGTTCGGCCATATGGCCGAACTAAGAGCGCATGGCCGAACGTTACCTGAACGTTCGGCTAGCGCTGTGATTGGCCAAACGGGTCACGTGTAGGGTTGGGCGAACATCTAGATGTTCGGGTTTGGGCCGAACATGGCCGAACTCCGAACATAATGGAAGTCAATGGGGACCCGAACTTTCGTGCTTTGTAAAGCCTCCTTATATGCTACATACCCCAAATTTACAGGGTATGTGCACCTTGGGAGTGGGTACAAGAGGAAAAAAAATTAGCAAAAAGAGCTTATAGTTTTTGAGGAAATCGATTTTAAAGTTTCAAAGGGAAAACTGTCTTTTAAATGCGGGAAATGTCTGTTTTCTTTGCACAGGTAACATGCTTTTTGTCGGCATGCAGTCATAAATGTAATACATATAAGAGGTTCCAGGAAAAGGGACCGGTAACGCTAACCCAGCAGCAGCACACGTGATGGAACAGGAGGAGGGTGGCGCAGGAGGAGAAGGCCACGCTTTGAGACACAACAACCCAGGCCTTGCATGAGGACAAGAAGCGTGCGGATAGCAATTTGCATTTTGTCGCCATGCAGTCATAAATGTAATACAGATGAGAGGTTCAATAAACAGGGACCGGAAACGCTAACCCATCACAGATGTTCATTGTTCATGTTACTTGGTTGGGGTCCGGGAGTGTTGCGTAGTCGTTTCCAATCCAGGATTGATTCATTTTAATTTGAGTCAGACGGTCTGCATTTTCTGTGGAGAGGCGGATACGCCGCCAATCTGTGACGATGCCTCCGGCAGCACTGAAACAGCGTTCCGACATAACGCTGGCTGCCGGGCAAGCCAGCACCTCTATTGCGTACATTGCCAGTTTGTGCCAGGTGTCTAGCTTCGATACCCAATAGTTGAAGGGTGCAGATGGATTGTTCAACACAGCTACGCCATCTGACATGTAGTCCTTGACCATCTTCTCCAGGCGATCGGTGTTGGAGGTGGATCTGCACGCTTGCTGTTCTGTGTGCTGCTGCATGGGTGTCAGAACATTTTCCCACTCCAAGGACACTGCCGATACCATTCCCTTTTGGGCACTAGCTGCGGCTTGTGTTGTTTGCTGCCCTCCTAGTCGTCCTGGGTTTGCGGAAGTCAGTCTGTCGGCGTACAACTGGCTAGAGGAGGGGGAGGATGTCAATCTCCTCTCTAAAGTCTCCACAAGGGCCTGCTGGTATTCTTCCATTTTGACCTGTCTGGCTCTTTCTTCAAGCAGTTTTGGAACATTGTGTTTGTACCGTGGATCCAGAAGGGTATAAACCCAGTAATTGGTGTTGTCCAGAATGCGCACAATGCGTGGGTCGCGTTCAATGCAGTCCTAGGCCGAAGAGGTCATAGCCTAGGGTCACAAAACCTGTTTATTTGGGCAATTTCAATGGTGGCCAGTCTGACGTACATAAATCGCAGCAATGGCCGTTAGCAACGTCTGAATCTCACGAAATGTCTCATGCAGGTAGAAGACATATTGTTAGACTTGGATTCCAAAGATGGGGTCCCTACATCTCTGCAAACCAGAGTTACAGGGGCCCAAAATTGGTAAAATCCCCCATAGGATTTCATTGCCTCCCTATTTCACTTTCCAAAATCTCACATCTTTTCAAAGGGCAATGGCTCAGCAGTACCAAATTTTCTAGCATTGTAGGGACCCTTAGGGGGAACATGACTGGTGAGTTTCGGGCCCCTAGGCCGAAGAGGTCATAGCCTAGGGTCAAAAAAACCTGTTTATTTGGGCTATTTCAATGGTAGTGATGGTGACGTACATAAATCGCAGCAATGGCCGTTAGCAAAGTCTGAATCTCACGAAATGTCTCATGCAGGCAGAAGACATATTGTTAGACTTGGATTCCAAAGATGGGGTCCCTACATCTCTGCAAACCAGAGTTACAGGGGTCCAAAATTGGTAAAATCCCCCATAGGATTTCATTGCCTCCCTATTTCACTTTCCAAAATCTCACATCTTTTCAAAGGGCAATGGCTCAGCAGTACCAAATTTTCTAGCATTGTAGGGACCCTTAGGGGGAACATGACTGGTGAGTTTCGGGCCCCTAGGCCGAAGAGGTCATAGCCTAGGGTCACAAAAACCTGTTTATTTGGGCTATTTCAATGGTAGTGATGGTGACGTACATAAATCGCAGCAATGGCCGTTAGCAACGTCTGAATCTCACGAAATGTCTCATGCAGGTAGAAGACATATTGTTAGACTTGGATTCCAAAGATGGGGTCCCTACATCTCTGCAAACCAGAGTTACAGGGGTCCAAAATTGGTAAAATCCCCCATAGGATTTCATTGCCTCCCTATTTTACTTTCCAAAATCTCACATCTGTTCAAAGGGCAATGGCTCAGCAGTACCAAATTTTCTAGCATTGTAGGGACCCTTAGGGGGAACATGACTGGTGAGTTTCGGGCCCCTAGGCCGAAGAGGTCATAGCCTAGGGTCACAAAAACCTGTTTATTTGGGCTATTTCAATGGTAGTGATGGTGACGTACATAAATCGCAGCAATGGCCGTTAGCAATGTCTGAATCTCACGAAATGTCTCATGCAGGTAGAAGACATATTGTTAGACTTGGATTCCAAAGATGGGGTCCCTACATCTCTGCAAACCAGAGTTACAGGGGTCCAAAATTGGTAAAATCCCCCATAGGATTTCATTGCCTCCCTATTTCACTTTCCAAAATCTCACATCTTTTCAAAGGGCAATGGCTCAGCAGTACCAAATTTTCTAGCATTGTAGGGACCCTTAGGGGGAACATGACTGGTGAGTTTTGCCACTGCTGAGCCATTGCCCTTTGAAACGGTGTGAGATTTTGGAACGGTAAATAGGAGGCCCAATGAAAGCCTATGGGGGATTTTACCAATTTTGGACCCCTGTAACTCTGGTTTGCAGAGATGTAGGGACCCCATCTTTGGAATCCAAGTCTAACAATATGTCTTCTACTTGCATGAGACATTTCGTGAGATTCAGACGTTGCTAACGGCCATGGCTGAGATTTATGTACGCCACCATCACTACCATTGAAATAGCCCAAATAAACAGGTTTTTGTGACCCTAGGCTATGACCTCTTCGGCCTAGGGGCCCGAAACTCACCAGTCATGTTCCCCCTAAGGGTCCCTACAATGCTAGAAAATTTGGTACTGCTGAGCCATTGCCCTTTGAAAAGATGTGAGATTTTGGAAAGTGAAATAGGGAGGCAATGAAATCCTATGGGGGATTTTACCAATTTTGGACCCCTGTAACTCTGGTTTGCAGAGATGTAGGGACCCCATCTTTGGAATCCAAGTCTAACAATATGTCTTCTGCCTGCATGAGACATTTCGTGAGATTCAGACTTTGCTAACGGCCATTGCTGCGATTTATGTACGTCACCATCACTACCATTGAAATAGCCCAAATAAACAGGTTTTTGTGACCCTAGGCTATGACCTCTTCGGCCTAGGGGCCCGAAACTCACCAGTCATGTTCCCCCTAAGGGTCCCTACAATGCTAGAAAATTTGGTACTGCTGAGCCATTGCCCTTTGAAAAGATGTGAGATTTTGGAACTGTAAATAGGAGGCCCAATGAAAGCCTATGGGGGATTTTACCAAATTTGGAGCCCTGTAACTCTGGTTTGCAGAGATGTAGGGAACCCATCTTTGGAGCCCAAGTCTAACAATATGTCTTCTACCTGCATGAGACATTTCGTGAGATTCAGATGTTGCTAACGGCCATTGCTGCGATTTATGTACGTCAGACTCGCCACCATTGAAATTGCCCAAATAAACAGGTTTTGTGACCCTAGGCTATGACCTCTTCGGCCTAGGACTGCATTGAACGCGACCCACGCATTGTGCGCATTCTGGACAACACCAATTACTGGGTTTATACCCTTCTGGATCCACGGAACAAACACAATGTTCCAAAACTGCTTGAAGAAAGAGCCAGACAGGTCAAAATGGAAGAATACCAGCAGGCCCTTGTGGAGACTTTAGAGAGGAGATTGACATCCTCCCCCTCCTCTAGCCAGTTGTACGCCGACAGACTGACTTCCGCAAACCCAGGACGACCAGGAGGGCAGCAAACAACACAAGCCGCAGCTAGTGCCCAAAAGGGAATGGTATCGGCAGTGTCTTTGGAGTGGGAAAATTTTCTGACACCCATGCAGCAGCACACAGAACAGCAAGTGTGCAGATCCACCTCCAACACCGATTGCCTGGAGAAGATGGTCAAGGACTACATGTCAGATGGCGTAGCTGTGTTGAACAATCCATCTGCACCCTTCAACTATTGGGTATCGAAGCTAGACACCTGGCACAAACTGGCAATGTACGCAATAGAGGTGCTGGCTTGCCCGGCAGCCAGTGTTATGTCGGAACGCTGTTTCAGTGCTGCCGGAGGCATCGTCACAGATCGGCGGCGTATCCGCCTCTCCACAGAAAATGCAGACCGTCTGACTCAAATTAAAATGAATCAATCCTGGATTGGAAACGACTACGCAACACTTCCGGACCCCAACCAAGTAACATGAACAATGAACATCTGTGATGGGTTAGCGTTTCCGGTCCCTGTTTATTGAACCTCTCATCTGTATTACATTTATGACTGCATGGCGACAAAATGCAAATTGCTATCCGCACGCTTCTTGTCCTCATGCAAGGCCTGGGTTGTTGTGTCTCAAAGCGTGGCCTTCTCCTCCTGCGCCACCCTCCTCCTGTTCCATCACGTGTGCTGCTGCTGGGTTAGCGTTACCGGTCCCTTTTCCTGGAACCTCTTATATGTATTACATTTATGACTGCATGCCGACAAAAAGCATGTTACCTGTGCAAAGAAAACAGACATTTCCCGCATTTAAAAGACAGATTAAAAGACAGATTAAAAAATTTTTTTCCTCTTGTACCCACTCCCAAGGTGCACATACCCTGTAAATTTGGGGTATGTAGCATGTAAGGAGGCTTTACAAAGCACAAAAGTTCGGGTCCCCATTGACTTCCATTATGTTCGGAGTTCGGGTCGAACACCCGAACATCGCGGCCATGTTCGGCCTGTTCGGCCCGACACTAGTGGGGGCTTGTTGTTTCTGTCCTCGCTGGCTTCCGCCTTTGGTTTTGGCTTCCCATTCCGTTGCTGGCTTTCTGGTTCCCGTCCTGGTTTCCTGTTTTTTTCTTCCCTAGGCGGCGGCGGCATCTGCTCTGTGTTTGGTGGTCTGGTGGTCCCTGGTCTGGGGTTGGATTGGTCGGGCGAGAGGGCAGAGTGGCCTGCGGGATTGGCTGTGGGGCTGGTTGGGTGTCGGTTGGTGTCCGGATGGTGATGTGTTGTTTCCTCTCTCCCTCGCACACCCGGTCTTTCCTTAGGTGTTTCCCGGTGTTCTCCGGTGTTCCCCCGCACCGCACTGTGGCGCATTTGGTCTCTCTGGGCTCATTTCTTTTGGTTTCTCTTGGTCTTTTGGTCTCTGCTGGTGTCACCTTCTAGCTCTTTCATCTCACCCATCTTTTCTGTCCCCTGGATGCTTGGGGGTATAGAGTAGGGCTGAGCAGGGCGGTGAGGGGAGCTGAAGCCTGTGTGAGCTGCTGCTGCTGCTTTTCTGTTGGGCACACACCAAAGACTCAACTCTGAAAACTTGTACAAAGTTTGCCTAGAACGACTCTCCTTAAGCAACTCTTAAAGGGCTAATCTATTAGAAGTGGATCTCTGCTGGAATTTCTACGTGAATTTGATAAGTATAAAATCATAAAAAGTTTTTCTGCTTTGATGTATTGTGTATGTACAGAGATAAATTACTTTTTAGTCCTGTTTTCAATACTTATAAGGTGGATATTGTAGGAGGGAGGAGGGGCATGGGGGAGCGGAGGGAAAGACGAGAGGGATAGAGGCACTGGGTGGCATTGGGAGACGAGGAAACTTATTTTTGGCTGGGTATTCTTTTTGTTACCTTGCATGGCTACTGGCTACTTGTATGGCTACTGGAACTAGAAACAGAGTAAAAAACCTCTCTGTTAAAAACAACAATAAGTTGGGTAATTACGTTTTTTCACCAAATTTACAATCATCAAATTTAAATATGGCATCGGAGAATAAGAAAAAACCTGAATTTAAATCCCTGGACACACCACAAAGACAAATACCCCTGTCTGCTCAGGCTGCCGGTTCTATTACTCCTAAAGACATTTCCACACACTATAAAAAAATTGCTGAATACTGTGAGGGTGCGGGTATAAGACCATCAGTTTGTATGGGAAAGGATAACCAGGAGTACATCTCTAAAGAAGGGGTTGATACTCAGCTAGAAAAATGGATTAAAGAAGCTTCATCTTCCTGGCAAGGAATTATGGTAGAGACAATTCAAAGTACTATTAAGAACGTGATTGCTGAAGAGGTTAAACCTCTACAAGAGGCTATAGTACACCTGACGTCTAGGATTGAGTCTTTGGAATCCAAGGTGGAAAAAAATCAAAAAAACTATTGTTACTCATGACAAAACCCTTGGCGATCAGCAAAAACAACTGATCTCTCTGGCCACCAAGGTAGATGATTTGGAAAATAGAGGCAGGAGAAACAATATAAAAATCCGTGGCCTGCCGGCAAATTTGAAACATACAGAACTCCCCCACATAGTAAACGATATTTTTAAAAATTTGTTGGGAAAAAATGCACCTGAAACAATTGTGCTGGAACGGGTACATAAAATAGGCAGAGTTCATGCCTCTGATAATGGGATAGTGATGGATGTGGTCTGCAGAGTCCATTTTTTTGCCCAAAAAAAAAATATTTTGAGGAAAGTGAGAGAAATGGGCAAGGTGGACTTTAAAGGGCACAAAATAGAATTATATAATGATTTGTCAGGGAGAACAATTTTTAGGCGTAGACTATTAAAACCCATATTAGCTATGGTAACAGAAAAAGGGGGAGCCTACCGTTGGGGTTTTCCTCTGTCCTTGACGGTCACAATGGTGAATAATTCCTACACTCTGAAAGATGGATATCCGATTGCTCCGTTGCTAACTAAATTCAATTTACCACCAATAGAGATAAGAGGTTGGGAGATTGGAGACGAGGGAGGAGGCGGGCCTGAGTCCGAAGCAGGATCTACCTAAACCTACTATAATTCTGGTTGGTTTAGGGTGTCTGAGAGACAAGTCTCCATTAATAGTTCGCACTTTTTGCGACTGTGGGGACAAAGAACAATGGATCAATGGGAGAAAGAAATGGGGAGGACCGATGTCTCTCTATGTGTGTATGGCTGGGTAAATAAAAGTAAGATGTATGGGTGTTGTATGAGCCTTGGTTTTCGTTTACAACTACCTGTATACACGGCCCTTATCGTTAGGCCTACCTTTACTATCTCTTGATGAACAGTATAAAAATTGTAACAATAAATGTTAATGGGGCAAATTCCGGGAGCAAAAGAGGAAGGATTTTAAATGAACTTAATAAAAACAATATTGACATTCCTTTTTTACAAGAGACCCATTTCAGAGGTAATTATAATCCGGGTAATCATTATAAAAAAATATGACCAATGGATTGTAAATTCAAGAACAACAGGGAAATCTAGAGGGGTAGCAATTGTGATATCTTCCAGAATAAATATTGAGATTGAAGAGATAAGAAAGGATGAGGATGCCAGATTTTGATGATAATAGGTAAACTAGACAGTCATCCAATTACGCTGGTCAATATCTATGTCTCCAATGTAGGGCAGAGCCTTTTTATCAGGAGATGTCTGGAGAAGGTTTGGGAACATAAAAAAGGAAGACTGATAATGGGAGGGGATTTCAACATTGCTTTAAACCCCGAAATAGATTCCTCAAAAAAAAAGTTCAATATAGGGAAAAAGCAATTACAGTTGTTGGTGAATACATTTAGAAGTAAAAAAATGGTCGATGTGTGGAGAATACATAATCAGGACGTTTCCGATTATACTTTTTTTTCTCATGTTCATAATACTTATTCAAGATTGGGTTTTTTCTTGTTGGAACAGGATAACTTATTAGACGTTATAGATAATAAGATAGGCTGCATTACATACTCGGATCATGCGCCAGTTTTTCTTACAATTCAATGGAATAACAAAATAGGAACAGAATTTAATTGGAAATTAAATGAGCAATTATTGAAAGAGCCCGGGGTGAAAGAAAAAGTTGGAGAACAAATCGACCTCTATTGTAAAGAGAATGAGAACTCCGTTCCATCTCTACGGACAGAATGGGAGTGTTTTAAATGCGTTATTAGGGGCTCTTTAATCAAGCAAGCAAGTAGGTTAAAACGGGAAAAAAAGAAACAGTTGGAAAACCTGATGCAGGCCCTAAATGATGCAGAAAAAGATCATAAATTCCTGCCAAATGAATTACATTTTACAAAGTTGGTGGATATTAGACAATCTTTAAACTCTCTGTTGAATACGGAATGCCGAAACCAATATAAACGGCTGAAACGAGAGTACTCAATTAATATCAATAAGCCAGTGTCAGAAACGCTGTTGCTTCCTGCTTCACCTGCTGGTGCCATCACAAGTCACCAGCAGGTGGCTCTGTTTGCTTTTCATGGTTGCCTGCAGTTAACAGGCTCACCACTAGATGGAGTATCATGGATTACACATGTCTCTGTTCCACAGGTGTCCGGGCAGGCTGCCAGCTCCTATTTAAGCTGGCCACTCCCTTCACACTTCGCAGATCCTCGTGTCAGTGTGACTACTGCTTGTTGGTCCACTCTCTTGCTCTGCTCTGCATTTCCCCTTTGTCTGACTGCCTGTGTAAGCCTCTGGCTTACAACCTCTTGCCTTGCTCTGTGATTCTGTCTGTCTGCCTGTGTGAGCCTTTCTGCTTGCAACCTGTTCTGCCCTGCTCTATTGCTCCTCTGTGTCCCAGATTAGCTAGAGTGTAGTAGGTATTCCTGTTTAAACATACATAGGCTAGCTTAGTTGCAGCTCTGTGTATGTGTGTGTAAAACCATTGGGGTTTCTGATTCTAGCGTGTATTGACCCTGGACTGTGTTTGATGTTGATTCTGCTTGATGATTATGTACTGCGATTGTTATATTTGTATATATGTATATAGCACTGTTCATATTAAACACTAATACATTGCATATCTGTGTCCTGACCTTTTGTATATGCTACTAAATGTGATCAGCAAATACCCTGCTAGCAGGAGTCGTGACAGCCAGGCAGAATGATGGCAAGACTGTTAGACAAAAAGAAAACTCGTAACTATATTGAAAAAATTAAAAATGCAGAAGGTAAGCCCTGTTATGACACATCCTTAATGGGGGATATTTTTGGTAAATATTTTGATGAATTATACAATTTAGACATAACGACAATGGCGAGGCAAATAGAAGACTATTTTTATGATCTAAAGCTGCCCCGTTTAAGTAGCGAAGAAAAAGATTTGATGGAGACCCCTAATACCTTGAAAGAAGTACATGATGCTATCCTAACATTACAGAATGGGAAAAGCCCGGGCCCAGATGGATACGGAGCAGTTTTCTATAAGACCTTCATAGATAAATTAGCACCAATGCTCGGAAAAATGATGAATGAGGAAAATGGTAAGGGACCATTTACCCGATTGGGAAACTTGGCAACAATAACATTGATCCTGAAGGAGGGGAAAAACCCAGACGAAAGTCAAAGCTATCGGCCGATTTCAGTAATCAATACAGATGTGAAGATCTATGCGAAGATCTTAACTTTCAGATTGGGAAAATTTCTTAGACAAAATACTGGGCAAGGAACAGGCAGGGTTTAGAAAAGGCTGTCAAATGCGCGATAATATTTTTTTCTGCAATTAGTTTTCAACATAGAGTTAAATACGATAAAAACAAAGCAATGTTATTAGCCATCGACGCCGAAAAGGCTTTCGATCGTATATCTAGACCATTTATGTTTACTGCCCTTAGGTTTTTTGGTTTTGGAGAGATTATTATAAACAGAATTAAGGGTCTTTATAGAAATCAAGAGGCAAGAGTTAAAATTAATGGGATCTTATCTAAGCCCTTCTCAATAAATAATGACGTTAGACAGGGATGCCCCCTTTCTCCCCTCCTATTTAACCTAAGTATGGAAGTGTTGATCTCTATAATACAAAATGATCCAGAGATCTTGGGGTGGAAAATAGGGGAGTATGAAAACAAGATCTTGGCATACGCTGATGATTTATTATTGACATTGACGAATCCGCAGATTTCATTAGACAAAGTCTGTAAAATTATTGAAGAATTTAGTATCGAGTTTTAAAATAAATAACACAAAATCGGTGATTCTGAATATGGGATGTGAGCGGGATGTGTTAGAGGAGATAAAAAAAAATATCACTTTAACTCTACAGATAAGAAAATTAAATATCTCGGGATTTATATATGTAAAAACGATGGAGAGTTATTTAGAGAGAATGATTTAAAAATTCAAGAAGAATGTACACATCTTTTAAGATCTATGGAAAACTCCCCCCTAAATGTTATAGGTAGAATTAATTTTATTAAAATGAAAATTCTACCAAAGATAAATTTTGTTATACAAAACCTTCCTATAGCTGTGCCAAGATCGTGGTTTTCAAAGTGGGACCGGTTGTTTGGGGATTTTATTTGGAGGAAAAATAAACATAGGATAGTTATAAAACTATCAGCCGTTCTAAAGAAATGGGGGGAATGGGTGCCCCTAACATTAATCACTATTATAGGAGCATACAGCTTGACAGATTATTGGATATAAGAATCGCGTCTCCCCATATGTTCTGGTCTCATTATGAGAAAGGGATTATAGATTTTGCCTTGGTTTCATCATGGCATCCAAGGATGGTTAGGAAGGTAGCCCAGGAGGTTTCACACCCTCTACTTGCACCAACCCTGTGGGCATTCGCGGAACTATTGGAAGCAGGACATGAAAAAAGGCTTTCCCCCCTAGTAACACTGGGTAATAATCCAAATTTTGAACCAGGTATGAATGTGCAATGGTTTAGGGATACAATATTTGAGCCTGCTACGACATTGGCAGAGTTTACAGAGCAAATGATAAAAATAAAGGAGAGTAAAGAAAAGGGTTTTAAATACCGCCAATTATTAAGCTTTTTTTAACAAAATAAGAGGTAAAATCAGTGGGCAGAAGAATTTCTTTGAGAGAGGTTTCAGCTCTGCTGTTAAAAAAGATAAATCAATATCCCTGTTGTATAATTTTATCGGTGGATACTATGATCCCCCGCTTCCCCCTTTTTGTACAAAATGGGAAATGGATCTAAAACTGACTCAAGCCTTGGATTGGGGAAAGATTTTCAAGAAGATTTGGACATCTAAAATCCCCGCTTACCAGTTGATTGATTATAAGCTGGTAGCGAGATGGTATATTTCACCAGCACGACTGGGTAAGATGGGAGCAAATACAAGCGATAAATGTTGGAGATGCCAAGCAGACAGGGGTTCACTCTCCCATATGTGGTGGTCCTGCCCTAAAATCCACAAATTTTGGATGGAAATTGAATCTTTCTGTAATAGAGGGAGGCAAAATACCTGTGGATTTACAGAACAAAAGGCTATCCTTGGGACGGGGGAAGTCCAGAATTTGACCTATCCAGCCGCGGTGGTGGCAAAGAAATTAATAGCATATAAGTGGAAAGAGGTAGAAGCTCCTACTCTGAGGGACTGGATAGGGGAGATGGAAATTTTTTTAGAATTGGAGGAATGGGAAGAAGAAGAAAACTCTCAAGACAGTGCCTTACATAAATGGCGAATAATCTGGTCGGAGATGCTTAGGTAAGAGTAGTAGGAAGTAAGAGCAGGGAGTATGTGAGGCGGGCCAAGGTCGAGTCAAATGGAGAATGGATGGAGAATACGTGGAGAACGGATGTTGAGTGTTGCAAGATGTTTGATTTTAAGTTGTAAGATGAGAGAAAGTTGGGGAAGGGTAGAAAATGAAGGAAGCAGTATAGTTCTATATGGCTTAATAAAGATTTGTAATAAATAGATTGATAAAATGTAAAATAACCCCCCCTTCCTTCCTGCTATACTGATAACCGATGATGACAGCTTAGCTTGACCCAGGAGCATGGCAGTGAAGTTATGTGTTTATTGGTCGAGCAGGTGAATGAAGAGTGAATGAGGTTGAAGAAAAAAAAAAAAAAAGTTAGGTTCACTCAGATGCATAGCATGGTTTTACAGTAATGGAGGTGCATGATCAGGTAGGACACAAAAGGAGGAGGACCCTGCCCAAAGGCTTACAATCTAGAGGGAGAGGTAGGGACACGAGAGGTAGGGGACCAGAGTTCAGCTGTGGGTTTAGAGCAATTGTGAGGGGTGGTAGGCCAGAGTAAAAAGGTGAGTTTTGAGGGCCTTCTTGAAGGTGTTGAAGGAGGGGGCTACCCTAATGGGTGGAGGTAGGGAGTTCCATAGTGTTGGAGCGGCTCTTGAGAAGTCCTGGAGGCGTGCATGGGACTGGGTGATATGGGAGACGGTCAGGCGAAGTTCATTGGAGGAGCAGAGTGAGCGGCTTGGTGTGTATCTCTGAGTAAGATCAGAAATGTAGGTTGGACAGGTTTTGTGGATGGATTTGTAGGTCAGACACAATATCTTGAATCTGATTCTGGACTGGATAGGAAGCCAGTGGAGGGATTCACGGAGGGGAGCCGCCCTGGTGGAGCGATGGGAGGAGTGGATAATTCTGGCTGCCGCATTCATGATGGACTGCAGTGGGGCTATTCGGGTCATAGGGAGACCAGACAGAAGGGCATTGCAGTAGTCAAGGCGGGAAATTATGAGGGCATGGATGAGGAGTTTGGTGGTGGCAGAGGTCAGGAAAGGGCGAATCTTACAGATGTTACGAAGGTGGAAGTTGCAGGACTTTGTGAGGTTTTGGATGTGGGAAGTGAAGGAGAGTTTGGAGTACAGGGTGACACCCAGACAGCGGGCTTGAGAGGTAGGGCGAATGGTAGTATGGTTAACAGTGACCTGCACATCTGGGAGGTCCAGGGATGACCGGGGTGGGAAGATCATAAATTCCGTTTTGTCTAGATTTAGTTTCAGGAACATCCAGGACAGTGGTGCTTCGAAATTTCGCATCGCAATTAGCCGTTTTCCATTGTAATTGTAATGCGAAATTTACGGGAGGATACGTAATAAATTACGTGTGGATCGTAATTATGTATCGTAATTTCATATGACTTCGTAACTTCGCGAAATTACGGTTCATTACAATATTAGTCATTTTGCATTGATGCACGCTTACAAATTTCCGCATGCGGACATGTTATGTTAGCGACGCGCATGCGCTGTTTAATGCGTATGTTTATACGCATCATAAGCATGATTGTATGCATTAAAATATAGTATGCGCATGCGCACAGGCTAGTTAAGTGATGCGTAACTACGTTACGCAATTTCATTTACACGCGTAGTTTCGTAGCCGTAACTACGCTGTACCCGTAACTTTGTAAAATACTACGCAAAGTTTAATGCGAAGTTTTACGATGCGGAAAACTTCACGAAATTTGCGAAACAAAGTTTTTTGGCCATTACGAGCACCACTAAGATGGCAGATAGGCAGGAGGAGACCTTGTCCATGGTAGTGGTGGATATGTCAGGAATGTGGAGGTAGATTTTGGTGTCATCTGCATACAGATGATAGTTAAAACCCATGGAGGAGATAACCTTGCCAATGGAGGATGTGTATAGGGTGAACAGTAGGGGGTCAAGGACCGAGCCTTGGGGGACTCCCACTGAGAGGTGGTTGGGGGTGGACGAGGACTCATTGAAGGAGGTCATGAAGGAGTGGTTGGAGAGGTAGGATGAAAGCCAGGTCAGGGCGAGATCATGAATGCCCATGGACTGGAGGGACTGGAGGAGTAGGGGATGATCTACTGTATCAAAAGCCGCTGAAAGGTCAAGGAGGAGGAGAATGGAGTATTTACCTTCAGCTTTAGCTAAGGCAAGGTCATTGACCACTTTGATGAGAGCAGTTTCGGTTGAGTGGGCAGGCCGAAATCCAGATTGCAGTGGTCTAGTAGTGAGTTGGCATTGAGGTACTGGGTTAGGCGTTTGTGAACCAGACGCTCAAGGAGTTTTGAGGCAAAGGGGAGGAGGGAGATAGGGCGGTAGTTGGAGGGTAGTGAGGGGTCGAGGGAGGGTTTCTTGAGCAAGGGCAGTACTGTGGCCTGCTTGAAGTCAGATGGGAAGGTGCCTGTGGATAGGGAGAGGTTAAACAGGGTAGTGAGGACTGAGGCCAAATCTGTGAAGTGAGGCTGAGTAGATCAGAAGGGATAGGGTCAAGGGGGGAGGTAGTGGTATGGGAAGTCTGCAGTAGGTGTCTGCAGTAACTTCCTCAATGGTAGAAGGAGTGAAGGAGGTGAGGGGAGAATAGGGTGGAGGAGGAGTTGGTTGTGAGCGGGTGGGAGGTGAAGATTGAAGATTGGATATTTCCTCACGGATGGAGACTATTTTGTTGGTAAAGTGGGTGGCTAAATCTGTGGCAGAGAGGGAGGAAACAGAAGGTGGGGGTGGGTTTCAGCAGGGAGTTGAAGGTGCCAAAAAGACGCCGGGGATTGGAAGCTTGTGCTCTGATGAGCTTGGTAAAGTATTCCTGCTTTGCATGAGCAAGGGCAGTGTGGAACTGCAGCAGGTTAGTCTTGTACTGTAGGAACTCCTGGTTTAGTCGAGTTTTCCTCCATTTTCGTTCAGTGGCACAGGTTTCCCTCTGGAGGTTGCGAGTATGGGTAGTGTGCCTGGGGGTTAGGGGGTCAGTTGCGGCTGAATATTGGTGGAGCAGCTTTCTCTAGGGCTGATGAGAGAGTTTGGTGATACTAAGCTGCAGCAAGATTAGCCGGATCACAACAGAGTTCTTGGGTTCATCGATGGGAATATTGAAATCCCAGAGGATGATGATGGGGAGGTCAGAGGAGAGGATGTGTGGGAGCCAGGAGGCAAGGTTGTCGAGAAATTGTCGTGTGGGGCTCGGAGGGCGGTATAAGACTGCAACAATGACTGGTAGGGGATTGTAGAGACGGATAGTGTGGGCCTCAAATGATGTGAATTGTAGGGAGGAAGGTGGAGTGAGGACACAGAATGTGCAGGATGGGGTGAGGAGCAGACCCACCCCTCCCCCTGGCCTGTTGACTGGTCTGGGGGTGTGACTGAGGTGAAGACCCCCATAGGAGAGGGAAGCCTCTGCGGCAGAGTCAGAGGGGGTGAGCCATGTCTCAGTGAGTGCGAGCATGGTGAAGGATTTGGAGAGGAAGAGGTCGTGGACCGCTGTAAGTTTATTGCGGACTGATCTGGCATTCCAGAGACCGCAGGGTAGGGGGAGCATGTGTTTGTGGGTGGGATGGATGGAAATAATGTTGGGGCGAGGATGGGTGTTGAGGTTATTTGTGGACAGAGAGCTTTGAAGCAGGTCAGCAGAGGATGCTTGTCTGGCAGCAGGCTGTGGCCCAGGGTTAGGTGATATATCACCAGCTGCAAGTAAGAGTAGGAGAGAGAGAGTAAGCAAATGTGAATGGGACTTAAATGTTTGTGAGGTTTTTGAGCTGCTGGAGGGAGAGAGAGATTTCACGAGAGCTAACAGTTCATGAGAAGCTGAGTAAGGTGAGGAAAGCAGAGCAGGTGAAATGAATATGGAGTGTTGTACATTGGGAGGATGCATATTGCAATGCAACTTGTAGATGTTTGCAGACAGGCAGAACAAAAGAAAAAGTGCAGTAAACATGGTAATGGTCTCTGATTATAACCAGGAAGTTTCCAACCACTAAACAGTTTAAATGAGTATGCAGTTAGTGCAAGCAAACCGGTGTACATAAAGAGTCTACTTGGTTGTGCAACATATGTCCAGCAGTGGCATTTTGAGCAACAGCATTGGAGGCAGTTCTGGATGCAGAGTAGTTGTTTCCAGCAGAGTCCTGTGGCTGTTGAATTCTGTTTGAATTCCTGGGTGAATTCTTGGTAAATTCTTGGTAAGTTGTAAGCACTTTGTAATAAATGGCACTTAAGAATTAAATGGCACCAAACCATGCAAAGTAATGTCTGCCATTCTTGGACTGTAAATGACACAAGCCTCAAACCTGGTACAGTTGCTCATTGGGTGATTGGGGTTCAAATTCAGAAAAGGGGGTGGAGCCACAAACAGCCAATCAGATTTGTTTTATTTTAATGCAAATTATCAGCTAGTGTATAATAATAGTGTGTGACTGTGGTGAGGACATTAGAGTGTAAGCTCCTCTGGTGCAGAGACTGATGGGAATGGATCAGCAATCTCTGTACAGTGTTGTGGAATATATCAGAGCTATATAAGTGTATAATAATAATAGTGTGTGACTGTGGTGAGGACATTAGAGTGTAAGCTCCTCTGGTGCAGAGACTGATGGGAATGGATCAGCAATCTCTGTACAGTGTTGTGGAATATGTCAGAGCTATATAAATGTATAATAATAATAGTGTGTGACTGTGGTGAGAACATTAGAGTGTAAGCTCCTCTGGTGCAGAGACTGATAGGAATGGATCAGTGATTTCTGTACAGTGCTGTGGAATATGTCAGAGCTATATAAATGTATAATAATAATAGTGTGTGACTGTGGTGAGGACATTAGAGTGTAAGCTCCTCTGGTGCAGAGACTGATGGGAATGGATCAGTGATCTCTGTACAGCGCTGTGGAATATGTCAGAGCTATATAAATGTATAATAATAATAGTGTGTGACTGTGGTGAGGACATTAGAGTGTAAGCTCCTCTGGTGCAGAGACTGATGGGAATGGTTTAGAGATCTCTGTACAGTGCTGTGGAATATGTCAGAGCTATATAAATGTATAATAATATTAGTGTGTGACTGTGGTCAGTGGTGCTCGGATACCCCTTTTTATAATTCGAGTTTGGTCGAATTCGAATAGTAAATTATTCGCGTTCAGTCGAATATTCGAGTCGAATATTTTTTACTATTCGATTCGACCTCGGACTTTGAGCTCACTATTCGAGTCGGTATTCGAGCTCATTATTCGAGCTGACTATTCAAATTGGCCTTAGCTTCCAACACTTGTTTTGAGGGTGAATGATGCAAGAAACATCTTTTTTTCCAAGTAACAACAGCAAGTGATTATGTGGGGATGTTCCTTTAAAAAAAAAAAGGTGGAAAGAGAAATTGTGTCCAAAATGTTGTTCAGTACTGTATATACTTCTTATTCTTCTTCTTCTTTATCTTCTATATCTTCTTCTTCTTCTTCTTCTTCTTCTTCTTCTTCTACATCTTCATCTTCATCTTCTTCATCTTCTTCTTCATCTTCTTTTTCATCTTCTTCTTCATCTTCTTTTTCATCTTCTTTTTCTTCTTCTTCTTCTTCTTCTTCTTCTATATCTTCTATATCTTCTTTTTCTATATCTTCTTTTTCTATGTCTTCTTTTTCTATGTCTTCTTTTTCTATGTCTTCTTTTTCTATGTCTTCTTTTTCTATGTCTTCTTTTTCTATGTCTTCTTTTTCTATGTCTTCTTTTTCTATATCTTCTTTTTCTATATCTTCTTATTATTATTATTTTTCTATTTTGTCTTCTTTTTCTATATCTTCTTCTCCTTCTTCTTCTTTTTCTATATCTTCTTCTTCTTTTTCTATATCTTCTTCTTCTTCTTCACTTATTTCTCTTTTATATTTTTTTTTTTAAAGAAATGCAGCTATTTTGAGCGTAATAAATAGCTGGTGGCGCACGCATGTTGGAAGCGCCATTGTATGTGCTCCCTGGCAGTGGAAACACACAGACAGCAGGAGGTAAATTCAGCAGCAGCAGCAGGAGGAGGAGGATGATCGTGTGGCAGCAGGCAGTCAATGAGGCAGGCAGCGAGACATAATAGGCTGTGTGGTACCTAGCGGTGGTACCAGGCCGTAAATACACAGCATGAAGTTCCAGACAGTGGTCGTGAAGCCCACATCATGTCCAATACACAACTGGGACAACACAGTTTTCAACCCGGACACCTCTAAAAATAATATCACACAGTATTAATAAAAAGTGTATATATATATTTTTTTGTTTTTTTAAAGAAATGCAGCTATTTTTGAGCGTAACAAATAGCTGGTGGCGCACGCATGTTGGAAGCGCCATTGTATGTGCTCCCTGGCAGTGGAAACACACAGACAGCAGGAGGTAAATTCAGCAGCAGGAGGAGGAGGATGAGTGTGTGGCAGCAGGCAGTCAATGAGGCAGGCAGCGTGACATAATAGCCCTGGTACCTAGCGGTGATACCAGGGCTGTAAATAAACACAGCAGGGGGTCCCAGACAGCGGTCGTGCAGCCCACATCGTGTCCAATACACAACTGGGACAACACAGTTTTCAACCCGGGCACCTCAGAAAAATTAAACCTTTTTTTTTTTAATGTATTTTTGTTTTGTTTTTACAACAAATTACACAGGTATAGCTATTGTTTGACGTAATAGCTGGTGGCAGAGTGGCAGCAGAAGGTAAATCTGTGTACCCTGGCAGTGGGAAACACAGACAGACAGCAGCAGCAGCAGGAGGAATGGAGGAGTAATGTGAGTAGCTATTGTTTGACGTAATAGCTGGTGGCAGAGTGGCAGCAGAAGGTAAATCCGTGTACCCTGGCAGTGGGAAACACAGACAGACAGCAGCAGCAGCAGGAGGAATGGTGGAGTAGTGTGAGTGTGGCAGCAGGCAGGCAGCGTGACATAATAGCCCTGGTACCTAGCGGTGATACCAGGGCTGTAAATAAACACAGCAGGAGGTCCCAGACATCGGTCGTGAAGCCCACATCGTGTACAATACACAACTGGGACATCACAGTTTTCAACCCGGGCACCTCAGAAATATTAAACCTTTTTTTTTTTTTTAAAGGTAAATACAGGCACTCAGGCAGCAGGGGCAGCTATTGTTTGACGTAATAGCTGGTGGCAGAGTGGCAGCAGAAGGTAAATCCGTGTACCCTGGCAGTGGGAAACACAGACAGACAGCAGCAGCAGCAGGAGGAATGGAGGAGTAGTGTGAGTGTGGCAGCAGGCAGGCAGCGTGACATAATAGCCCTGGTACCTAGCGGTGATACCAGGGCATAAATAAACACAACAGGAGGTCCCAGACAGCGGTCGTGCAGCCCACATCGTGTCCAATACACAACTGGGACAACACAGTTTTCAACCCGGGCACCTCAGAAAAATTAAACCTTTTTTTTTTAATGGTTTTTTTGTTTTGTTATTACAACAAATTACACAGATATAGCTATTGTTTGACATAACAGCTGGTGGCAGAGTGGCAGCAGAAGGTAAATCTGTGTACCCTGGCAGTGGGAAACACAGACAGACAGCAGCAGCAGCAGGAGGAATGGAGGAGTAATGTGAGTAGCTATTGTTTGACGTAATAGCTGGTGGCAGAGTGGCAGCAGAAGGTAAATCCGTGTACCCTGGCAGTGGGAAACACAGACAGACAGCAGCAGCAGCAGGAGGAATGGAGGAGTAGTGTGAGTGTGGCAGCAGGCAGGCAGCGTGACATAATAGCCCTGGTACCTAGAGGTGATACCAGGGCTGTAAATAAACACAGCAGGAGGTCCCAGACAGTGGTCGTGAAGCCCACATCGTGTCCAATACACAACTGGGACATCACAGTTTTCAACCCGGGCACCTCAGAAATATTAAACCTTTTTTTTTTTTTTTTAAAGGTAAATACAGGCACTCAGGCAGCAGGGGCAGCTATTGTTTGACATAATAGCTGGTGGCAGAGTGGCAGCAGAAGGTAAATCTGTGTACCCTAGCAGTGGGAAACACAGACAGACAGCAGCAGCAGCAGCAGGAGGAATGGAGGAGTAATGTGAGCAGCTATTGTTTGACGTAATAGCTGGTGGCAGAGTGGCAGCAGAAGGTAAATCCGTGAACCCTGGCAGTGGGAAACACAGACAGACAGACAGCAGCAGCAGCAGGAGGAATGGAGGAGTAGTGTGAGTGTGGCAGCAGGCAGGCAGCGTGACATAATAGCCCTGGTACCTAGCGGTGATACCAGGGCGTAAATAAACACAACAGGAGGTCCCAGACAGCGGTCGTGCAGCCCACATCGTGTCCAATACACAACTGGGACAACACAGTTTTCAACCCGGGCACCTCAGAAAAAATTAAACCTTTTTTTTTTAATGGTTTTTTTGTTTTGTTTTTTCAACAAATTACACAGATATAGCTATTGTTTGACGTAATAGCTGGTGGCAGAGTGGCAGCAGAAGGTAAATCTGTGTACCCTGGCAGTGGGAAACACAGACAGACAGCAGAAGGGCAGTACACAGCAGCCCACTGTAGGTGTAAAATGTGTGGCTGCAGGCGACGTAATAGTCAAAGTGAACCAGGCTGGCTTAGTGAGCAGGAGCCAGGAGGTGGTAAAGGGTGGTAAGGCACATTAACGATGGTTCTTCCGGTAGCCAGTTCATGTCCCCCTCTCGCCGACAACAGGGGCCAGGAACTCGCCTTCTACCCACGCCTGGTTCATCTTGAGAAACGTCAGTCTGTCCACAGACTTGTGAGACAGACGTGAGCGTTTCTCGGTGACCACGCCACCAGCTGCACTGAAGCAGCGCTCGGACAGCACGCTGGAAGGGGGACAGGACAGCACTTCCAGGGCGTACTGTGCCAGCTCGCTCCAGATCTCTAGGCGCTTGACCCAATACTCCATGGGATCAACAGGGGCATCGCTGTCAAGCCCGCTGTAGGACCCCATGTAGTCAGCCACCATACGGGTCAGGCGCTGGCTGTGACCGGAGGAGGATGCTGCTGCATGCACCTCCTCTCTAGTCACTGCTGCCGGAGCCTCTACAGTCCTGTAGAGCTCGTTGCTGAGAGACAGCAGGTCTGTGGGGCGCTTGCTGCTGGATGCAGGCACCTGCTGCTGCCTCTGTGCTGGCTTGACAGTGGGGGTGGAAGGCTGGGGGAAGGCTTCCTCCAAGCGCTCAACAAGGGCCTGCTGCAAGCTCCTTATTTGTTGCGCTGGGTCTCCTCCTGCAGGCGGCAGGAACTGGCTCAACTTCCCCTTGAGCGTGGGTCCAACATCATGCTGATCCAGATCTCCTCCCTCTGCTTCATCTGGATCACCCTGGGGTCCCTGCGCAGGCACGTCAGCATGTGCGCTGCTATTGGGAAGAGGCGGGCCACGTGTGCTGGCACATCGACGGCAGTGCTGCTGTCCTCATCCTCCTCCTCTGCCTCCTCAGCCTCATCCTCTCTCCACCCCCGCACCAACTCAGCTGCGCTGTGCTGATCCCCCTCATCAGCAGCAAGGTCAGGGACCTCCACCAAGTCCTCCTCCTCCTCCCCCTCAGAGGTGTAAAAAGACAAACCGAGAGCCCAATATAGTGTATTAGGTATTAGCCCAGGAGAAATTGAATGACAAGTAAGTATTATACTTACAAACAAGGGTTATCGCTGAGGCAACCACTGTATAGGCAGGTGGGGAGTATAAACCTGTCCCCACTCAGGATTAAGATGTCGCTCTCTGTGATAGAAGAAAAGAGGGTGTATCACCCTTCCACCAAGGGTGGATCGCATGATAACTTGATGTACAGAGGCGCCAGTAGGATAAAAGATACTAAAAGGTTTAAAACAACTAGGTGGTGGTGGTGGACCAACCGACCTAAAACAGACACGATGCTGTCAATTAAAGTCAACGATAATTTATTCACATACTCCAAGGAACAGTGCGACGCGTTTCACGGGTACAAAGCCCGCTTCTTCAGGCATTAAACAATAGGAGTATCACACTATAAAATGACAGAGACATAAACCATATCAGGGAGCTGTATACAATATGCTACATATTTGTAATCGTAGGTGCGTACTTGTAATAGGGGGAGGAGGTGAAGTAGTAGCGAAAGGGTGATGATAAATTGTTATGGGTGAGGGAGGTGGAGGGGGAGTAGTGGTGGCCAGTATATTGCTTGGGACATAATAGGGAAAGAGCTGAAAGTGGGAAGGGTGCCAGGAGGGGAGGGGGGGGGAAACAAAAGTCATAACAAATACTTATGTTGTGTCCAAGAACACATACAGATACGAATGTCAGCTGTAATGTACAAATACTATGTGACTATGAGGTATAGAAACGCTGTCTTAGGTAGATAGGTACAGATAAATATCACTTACCAGCTATAGGTCCAGATAGGGCTTGGCACCTCTGTGCTCGTAAGCCCGCTCTGGACCCTTAAATAGGCTACATCTGCTGTAATGGAAACAGCTGCGAGAACGTGGCCAGGGGGCGTGGGCATGGCTGTTGCCAGATTGAGAGGCCAATAGGGTAAGCGAAGGGGTGTGGATAGGGGAGCCAGGTTGTATGGACGTAATGGGGAAGGAGGAGCGGAGCGGCGATTGCGTCACGCCGCTTGCCGCTGGCGTGAGTACGCGGGAGGCAATGTGTGCCACGTATACACGCACAATGCTGTGTGTAGACGGCGCCTGCGCAGGAGGCAGGGTCCGCCATATTTGTTAAGGGACTATAGGGCAGAAATACGGAGGGGAGCTCTAAGGACAGGGGAGGTGGAGTGTGACATCAGGTTGAGTATATACATAAAAATTAATGAAAAAGGGGAGGAAAACAACACACAGTAATGAAACATATTTCAATGTTTACCAAAGAACGTAAACCTATTACGGAAAAACATAGTGTTCAGCAAATGCTGCCATCTAGTGGTCATTTTAGATACCTGTCCTATTGAAGTTCGACACAGGTTACAGAGCATAAATTGTTTTACCGACAGTTTTTTTGTGTGTGTAACTATATTAGTAGGTGTCAGCTATTGATTTTGTACCGACTAATAGTCTTCTTCAAGTTTTGAAATAAAGGGGTATAAACAATAAAATATTGAGATATGGAGCAGGGATAGTTCCCTGTTATGGGATAAAAAAATCATATGTGTAAAATAACAGGGGGTAGTAGCTATTAAAGTGCATATGTGATAAAAGGCATATGTAATAAGATATGGTCATACAAAAATGATACATATAAATTATAAAAGCCCACACGTAAAAGATAATCATCATAAGAACATAAAAGAACATAGAGAAAACATAAAACATACAATCATAAATGAGCATAAATACTAAAAATTGATAAAAGGAGAGCGCAAGATTAAAAAGAAAAATCGGTGGTTTTTGAGAAGTGTACCTAATACATTTTTTCCAGTACCTCATTAAGGCCATCTGGAGAAAGTGTCTTAAGAATTTGTATCCAGTAAATTTCTCGTTTTTTAAGGGAGTCAAAAGAATCGGAATGGTAGTGTGGAATTGATTCAATGAAGGTGATACGAAAAAGTGCAAGGTCGCTGTTGTGGTGTGTGGAAAAGTGGCGTGAAACACTGTGTAGGGGGTACTTTTTTAGAATATTCCTTTTATGTTGTCCCACTCTGCTTCTGGCGAATTGGGTGGTTCTCCCCACGTACTGTAGTCGGCATGGACATGAAATGACGTAAATAACGTATTTGGATCCACAGTTAATTGCATTTTTGATGTTGAATGTTATGTTTGTGACCAAAGAAGAGAAAGTGGGTGTACTGTGAACGAATTGGCACGCTAAGCATCTCTGATGATGGCATGGGGCACTTCCGGGGGTTTGGATGGTTCGAGAATCTGTAGTGTCTATCGGTGGCTGGCGTAGCTTACTGGGGGCCAAGATGCTGCGAAGGTTCGGGGCACGTCTGTATGTAATTGCTGGTTTTGTGGGTAGGGTGGGTCTGAGGTGGGGGTCTTGAAGGAGGATCTCCCACCTCTTCTTGAGAATACTGCGGATGGACTGGTGTTGATGGCTGTATTTGGTAATGAATCGGGGTGCCTTGTTGGTATAGGTATCGGGAGGTGGTATGGGTGGTTTCGGGGTTCTGGCTTTGTCGTGGGCATCCTGTAGGAGTTTCTTGGGGTACTTACGATCTGTGAATCCTGTAGGAGTTTCTTGGGGTACTTACGATCTGTGAATTTGGTTGTGAGCATTTTGGATTGTGTATTGTATTGTAACAATACAATACACAATCCAAAATTCTTACAACCAAATTCACAGATCATAAGTACCCCAAGAAACTCCTACAGGATGCCCACGACAAAGCCAGAACCCCGAATCCACCCATACCACCTCCCGATACCTATACCAACAAGGCACCCCGATTCATTACCAAATACAGCCATCAACACCAGTCCATCCGCAGTATTCTCAAGAAGAGGTGGGAGATCCTCCTTCAAGACCCCCACCTCAGACCCACCCTACCCACAAAACCAGCAATTACATACAGACGTGCCCCGAACCTTCGCAGCATCTTGGCCCCCAGTAAGCTACGCCAGCCACCGATAGACACTACAGATTCTCGAACCATCCAAACCCCCGGAAGTGCCCCATGCCATCATCAGAGATGCTTAGCGTGCCAATTCGTTCACAGTACACCCACTTTCTCTTCTTCGGTCACAAACATAACATTCAACATCAAAAATGCAATTAACTGTGGATCCAAATACGTTATTTACGTCATTTCATGTCCATGCCGACTACAGTACGTGGGGAGAACCACCCAATTCGCCAGAAGCAGAGTGGGACAACATAAAAGGAATATTCTAAAAAAGTACCCCCTACACAGTGTTTCACGCCACTTTTCCACACACCACAACAGCGACCTTGCACTTTTTCGTATCACCTTCATTGAATCAATTCCACACTACCATTCCGATTCTTTTGACTCCCTTAAAAAACGAGAAATTTACTGGATACAAATTCTTAAGACACTTTCTCCAGATGGCCTTAATGAGGTACTGGAAAAAATGTATTAGGTACACTTCTCAAAAACCACCGATTTTTCTTTTTAATCTTGCGCTCTCCTTTTATCAATTTTTAGTATTTATGCTCATTTATGATTGTATGTTTTATGTTTTCTCTATGTTCTTTTATGTTCTTATGATGATTATCTTTTACGTGTGGGCTTTTATAATTTATATGTATCATTTTTGTATGACCATATCTTATTACATATGCATTTTATCACATATGCACTTTAATAGCTACTACCCCCTGTTATTTTACACATATGATTTTTTTATCCCATAACAGGGAACTATCCCTGCTCCATATCTCAATATTTTATTGTTTATACCCCTTTGTTTCAAAACTTGAAGAAGACTATTAGTCGGTACAAAATCAATAGCTGACACCTACTAATATAGTTACACACACAAAAAAACTGTCGGTAAAACAATTTATGCTCTGTAACCTGTGTCGAACTTCAATAGGACAGGTATCTAAAATGACCACTAGATGGCAGCATTTGCTGAACACTATGTTTTTCCGTAATAGGTTTACGTTCTTTGGTAAACATTGAAATATGTTTCATTACTGTGTGTTGTTTTCCTCCCCTTTTTCATTAATTTTTATGTATATACTCAACCTGATGTCACACTCCACCTCCCCTGTCCTTAGAGCTCCCCTCCGTATTTCTGCCCTATAGTCCCTTAACAAATATGGCGGACCCTGCCTCCTGCGCAGGCGCCGTCTACACACAGCATTGTGCGTGTATACGTGGCACACATTGCCTCCCGCGTACTCACGCCAGCGGCAAGCGGCGTGACGCAATCGCCGCTCCGCTCCTCCTTCCCCATTACGTCCATACAACCTGGCTCCCCTATCCACACCCCTTCACTTACCCTATTGGCCTCTCAATCTGGCAACAGCCATGCCCACGCCCCCTGGCCACGTTTTCGCAGCTGTTTCCATTACAGCAGATGTAGCCTATTTAAGGGTCCAGAGCGGGCTTACGAGCACAGAGGTGCCAAGCCCTATCTGGACCTATAGCTGACACACACTATCCGAATGGTTACCAGGGTAAATTGGACACACACTATGTCTAGAAAGACAAACCCTATGGGTATAAATAGGAGGTGAAATAAACTCCAGAGTAAAAACACCAAATGGTGCTATCGAATGGGCCACCCAAAGATGCGGGGCCCATATAGTGTGTTACCCTAATGG
This sequence comes from Hyperolius riggenbachi, assembly GCF_040937935.1. Taxonomy (NCBI): domain Eukaryota; kingdom Metazoa; phylum Chordata; class Amphibia; order Anura; family Hyperoliidae; genus Hyperolius; species Hyperolius riggenbachi. The sequence continues at coordinate 10,860,835 of NC_090646.1, read as the reverse complement.
CGTAACAGGGTCGCACCCATGCCAATATAGAGGGTCTTTGCTGATCCCCCCCGGTTAAAAAATGCCGGGGTGTAACTAGCTCGTAAATGGCGGGTGCTCACACACTGGATGTAGCAGTGCACAATACGGGATACCACCAATGGCCAACTGTGTATCGAAAATGGCCAGTGGGAACACCCATTTATATATGGTATGGCCTACCTATCGGAGGGCCTACCATCCATCGATTCTCTTATTAAAGAGGCAAGGGAGACCTTCCAACGAGGGGAGGACGGTGTTGAAATAGAGTCTGATGCAGAATGTAATGACACTGATATTGAACCTGTTTTTTCGGATATTTTTAAAACTTATAGAGACTTCACACGCTCCACTTGGGAGGTGGCGTCCTTTAAGGTTTATCTGAAGGAACAGATCACTGTTAGAGGTTTACGGATTCTCACTAAACCCAACTCACACACAGATGATACTGATTTCATTAAAGGCTGGGAAGATCTTAAAACCAGACAGACTCTGGAGCAGATGCGCTACCTACATGATTACGAACTCAATTATTCAGAAAAGGTTAGAGCCAAACTTGTACAGGAACAGAAAATCCTACTTGAACTATCAGGTCACCCAGACTTTGAGAAATTTGAGTCCAAGTTACAAAGAAAAGTCGAAGCATTGACAGACGAGATTAAGACTAGAAAACAAAAGAAATTTGCTAGAGATAGCCAGGATTTCACTAATAATAATAATAGTGTGTGACTGCGGTGATGACATTAGAGTGTAAGCTCCTCTGGTGCAGAGACTGATAGGAATGGATCAGTGATCTCTGTACAGCGCTGTGGAATATGTCAGAGCTATATAAATGTATAATAATAATAGCATTTGACTGTGATGAGGACATTAGAGTGTAAGCTCCTCTGGTGCAGAGACTGATGGAAATGGATCAGTGATTTCTGTACAGAGCTGTGGAATATGGCAGAGCTATATAAATGTATAATAATAATAGTGTGTGACTGCGGTGAGGACATTAGAGTGTAAGCTCCTCTAGTGCAGAGACTGATAGGAATGGATCAGTGATCTCTGTACAGTGCTGTGGAATATGTCAGAGCTATATAAATGTATAATAATAATAGTGTGTGACTTTGGTGAGGACATTAGAGTGTAAGCTCCTCTGGTGCAGAGACTGATGGGAATGGTTTTGAGATCTCTGTACAGTGCTGTGGAATATGTCAGAGCTATATAAATGTATAATAATAATAGTGTGTGACTGTGGTGAGGACATTAGAGTGTAAGCTCCTCTGGTGCAGAGACTGATGGGAATGGATCAGTGATCTCTGTACAGCACTGTGGAATATGTCAGAGCTATATAAATGTATAATAATAATAGTGTGTGACTGTGGTGAGGACATTAGAGTGTAAGCTCCTCTGGTGCAGAGACTGATAGGAATGGATCAGTGATTTCTGTACAGTGCTGTGGAATATGTCAGAGCTATATAAATGTATAATAATAATAGTGTGTGACTGTGGTGAGGACATTAGAGTGTAAGCTCCTCTGGTGCAGAGACTGATGGGAATGGATCAGTGATCTCTGTACAGCGCTGTGGAATATGTCAGAGCTATATAAATGTATAATAATAATAGTGTGTGACTGTGGTGAGGACATTAGAGTGTAAGCTCCTCTGGTGCAGAGACTGATGGGAATGGTTTAGAGATCTCTGTACAGTGCTGTGGAATATGTCAGAGCTATATAAATGTATAATAATATTAGTGTGTGACTGTGGTCAGTGGTGCTCGGATACCCCTTTTTATAATTCGAGTTTGGTCGAATTCGAATAGTAAATTATTCGCGTTCAGTCGAATATTCGAGTCGAATATTTTTTACTATTCGATTCGACCTCGGACTTTGAGCTCACTATTCGAGTCGGTATTCGAGCTCATTATTCGAGCTGACTATTCAAATTGGCCTTAGCTTCCAACACTTGTTTTGAGGGTGAATGATGCAAGAAACATCTTTTTTTCCAAGTAACAACAGCAAGTGATTATGTGGGGATGTTCCTTTAAAAAAAAAAAGGTGGAAAGAGAAATTGTGTCCAAAATGTTGTTCAGTACTGTATATACTTCTTATTCTTCTTCTTCTTTATCTTCTATATCTTCTTCTTCTTCTTCTTCATCTTCTTCATCTTCTTCTTCATCTTCTTTTTCATCTTCTTCTTCATCTTCTTTTTCATCTTCTTTTTCTTCTTCTTCTTCTTCTTCTTCTATATCTTCTATATCTTCTTTTTCTATATCTTCTTTTTCTATGTCTTCTTTTTCTATGTCTTCTTTTTCTATGTCTTCTTTTTCTATGTCTTCTTTTTCTATGTCTTCTTTTTCTATGTCTTCTTTTTCTATATCTTCTTTTTCTATATCTTCTTATTATTATTATTTTTCTATTTTGTCTTCTTTTTCTATATCTTCTTCTCCTTCTTCTTCTTTTTCTATATCTTCTTCTTCTTTTTCTATATCTTCTTCTTCACTTATTTCTCTTATATATTTTTTTTTTTAAAGAAATGCAGCTATTTTGAGCGTAATTAATAGCTGGTGGCGCACGCATGTTGGAAGCGCCATTGTATGTGCTCCCTGGCAGTGGAAACACACAGACAGCAGGAGGTAAATTCAGCAGCAGCAGCAGCAGCAGGAGGAGGAGGATGATCGTGTGGCAGCAGGCAGTCAATGAGGCAGGCAGCGAGACATAATAGGCTGTGTGGTACCTAGCGGTGGTACCAGGCCGTAAATACACAGCATGAAGTTCCAGACAGTGGTCGTGAAGCCCACATCATGTCCAATACACAACTGGGACAACACAGTTTTCAACCCGGACACCTCTAAAAATAATATCACACAGTATTAATAAAAAGTGTATATATATATTTTTTTGTTTTTTTAAAGAAATGCAGCTATTTTTGAGCGTAACAAATAGCTGGTGGCGCACGCATGTTGGAAGCGCCATTGTATGTGCTCCCTGGCAGTGGAAACACACAGACAGCAGGAGGTAAATTCAGCAGCAGGAGGAGGAGGATGAGTGTGTGGCAGCAGGCAGTCAATGAGGCAGGCAGCGTGACATAATAGCCCTGGTACCTAGCGGTGATACCAGGGCTGTAAATAAACACAGCAGGGGGTCCCAGACAGCGGTCGTGCAGCCCACATCGTGTCCAATACACAACTGGGACAACACAGTTTTCAACCCGGGCACCTCAGAAAAATTAAACCTTTTTTTTTTAATGTATTTTTGTTTTGTTTTTACAACAAATTACACAGGTATAGCTATTGTTTGACGTAATAGCTGGTGGCAGAGTGGCAGCAGAAGGTAAATCTGTGTACCCTGGCAGTGGGAAACACAGACAGACAGCAGCAGCAGCAGGAGGAATGGAGGAGTAATGTGAGTAGCTATTGTTTGACGTAATAGCTGGTGGCAGAGTGGCAGCAGAAGGTAAATCCGTGTACCCTGGCAGTGGGAAACACAGACAGACAGCAGCAGCAGCAGGAGGAATGGTGGAGTAGTGTGAGTGTGGCAGCAGGCAGGCAGCGTGACATAATAGCCCTGGTACCTAGCGGTGATACCAGGGCTGTAAATAAACACAGCAGGAGGTCCCAGACATCGGTCGTGAAGCCCACATCGTGTACAATACACAACTGGGACATCACAGTTTTCAACCCGGGCACCTCAGAAATATTAAACCTTTTTTTTTTTTTTAAAGGTAAATACAGGCACTCAGGCAGCAGGGGCAGCTATTGTTTGACGTAATAGCTGGTGGCAGAGTGGCAGCAGAAGGTAAATCCGTGTACCCTGGCAGTGGGAAACACAGACAGACAGCAGCAGCAGCAGGAGGAATGGAGGAGTAGTGTGAGTGTGGCAGCAGGCAGGCAGCGTGACATAATAGCCCTGGTACCTAGCGGTGATACCAGGGCATAAATAAACACAACAGGAGGTCCCAGACAGCGGTCGTGCAGCCCACATCGTGTCCAATACACAACTGGGACAACACAGTTTTCAACCCGGGCACCTCAGAAAAATTAAACCTTTTTTTTTTAATGGTTTTTTTGTTTTGTTTTTACAACAAATTACACAGATATAGCTATTGTTTGACATAATAGCTGGTGGCAGAGTGGCAGCAGAAGGTAAATCTATGTACCCTGGCAGTGGGAAACACAGACAGACAGCAGCAGCAGCAGGAGGAATGGAGGAGTAATGTGAGTAGCTATTGTTTGACGTAATAGCTGGTGGCAGAGTGGCAGCAGAAGGTAAATCCGTGTACCCTGGCAGTGGGAAACACAGACAGACAGCAGCAGCAGCAGGAGGAATGGAGGAGTAGTGTGAGTGTGGCAGCAGGCAGGCAGCGTGACATAATAGCCCTGGTACCTAGCGGTGATACCAGGGCTGTAAATAAACACAGCAGGAGGTCCCAGACAGTGGTCGTGAAGCCCACATCGTGTCCAATACACAACTGGGACATCACAGTTTTCAACCCGGGCACCTCAGAAATATTAAACCTTTTTTTTTTTTTTTTTTAAAGGTAAATACAGGCACTCAGGCAGCAGGGGCAGCTATTGTTTGACATAATAGCTGGTGGCAGAGTGGCAGCAGAAGGTAAATCTGTGTACCCTAGCAGTGGGAAACACAGACAGACAGCAGCAGCAGCAGCAGGAGGAATGGAGGAGTAATGTGAGCAGCTATTGTTTGACGTAATAGCTGGTGGCAGAGTGGCAGCAGAAGGTAAATCCGTGAACCCTGGCAGTGGGAAACACAGACAGACAGACAGCAGCAGCAGCAGGAGGAATGGAGGAGTAGTGTGAGTGTGGCAGCAGGCAGGCAGCGTGACATAATAGCCCTGGTACCTAGCGGTGATACCAGGGCGTAAATAAACACAACAGGAGGTCCCAGACAGCGGTCGTGCAGCCCACATCGTGTCCAATACACAACTGGGACAACACAGTTTTCAACCCGGGCACCTCAGAAAAAATTAAACCTTTTTTTTTTAATGGTTTTTTTGTTTTGTTTTTTCAACAAATTACACAGATATAGCTATTGTTTGACGTAATAGCTGGTGGCAGAGTGGCAGCAGAAGGTAAATCTGTGTACCCTGGCAGTGGGAAACACAGACAGACAGCAGAAGGGCAGTACACAGCAGCCCACTGTAGGTGTAAAATGTGTGGCTGCAGGCGACGTAATAGTCAAAGTGAACCAGGCTGGCTTAGTGAGCAGGAGCCAGGAGGTGGTAAAGGGTGGTAAGGCACATTAACGATGGTTCTTCCGGTAGCCAGTTCATGTCCCCCTCTCGCCGACAACAGGGGCCAGGAACTCGCCTTCTACCCACGCCTGGTTCATCTTGAGAAACGTCAGTCTGTCCACAGACTTGTGAGACAGACGTGAGCGTTTCTCGGTGACCACGCCACCAGCTGCACTGAAGCAGCGCTCGGACAGCACGCTGGAAGGGGGACAGGACAGCACTTCCAGGGCGTACTGTGCCAGCTCGCTCCAGATCTCTAGGCGCTTGACCCAATACTCCATGGGATCAACAGGGGCATCGCTGTCAAGCCCGCTGTAGGACCCCATGTAGTCAGCCACCATACGGGTCAGGCGCTGGCTGTGACCGGAGGAGGATGCTGCTGCATGCACCTCCTCTCTAGTCACTGCTGCCGGAGCCTCTACAGTCCTGTAGAGCTCGTTGCTGAGAGACAGCAGGTCTGTGGGGCGCTTGCTGCTGGATGCAGGCACCTGCTGCTGCCTCTGTGCTGGCTGGACAGTGGGGGTGGAAGGCTGGGGGAAGGCTTCCTCCAAGCGCTCAACAAGGGCCTGCTGCAAGCTCCTTATTTGTTGCGCTGGGTCTCCTCCTGCAGGCGGCAGGAACTGGCTCAACTTCCCCTTGAGCGTGGGTCCAACATCATGCTGATCCAGATCTCCTCCCTCTGCTTCATCTGGATCACCCTGGGGTCCCTGCGCAGGCACGTCAGCATGTGCGCTGCTATTGGGAAGAGGCGGGCCACGTGTGCTGGCACATCGACGGCAGTGCTGCTGTCCTCATCCTCCTCCTCTGCCTCATCCTCTCTCCACCCCCGCACCAACTCAGCTGCGCTGTGCTGATCCCCCTCATCAGCAGCAAGGTCAGGGACCTCCACCAAGTCCTCCTCCTCCTCCCCCTCAGAGGTGTAAAAAGACAAACCGAGAGCCCAATATAGTGTATTAGGTATTAGCCCAGGAGAAATTGAATGACAAGTAAGTATTATACTTACAAACAAGGGTTATCGCTGAGGCAACCACTGTATAGGCAGGTGGGGAGTATAAACCTGTCCCCACTCAGGATTAAGATGTCGCTCTCTGTGATAGAAGAAAAGAGGGTGTATCACCCTTCCACCAAGGGTGGATCGCATGATAACTTGATGTACAGAGGCGCCAGTAGGATAAAAGATACTAAAAGGTTTAAAACAACTAGGTGGTGGTGGTGGACCAACCGACCTAAAACAGACACGATGCTGTCAATTAAAGTCAACGATAATTTATTCACATACTCCAAGGAACAGTGCGACGCGTTTCACGGGTACAAAGCCCGCTTCTTCAGGCATTAAACAATAGGAGTATCACACTATAAAATGACAGAGACATAAACCATATCAGGGAGCTGTATACAATATGCTACATATTTGTAATCGTAGGTGCGTACTTGTAATAGGGGGAGGAGGTGAAGTAGTAGCGAAAGGGTGATGATAAATTGTTATGGGTGAGGGAGGTGGAGGGGGAGTAGTGGTGGCCAGTATATTGCTTGGGACATAATAGGGAAAGAGCTGAAAGTGGGAAGGGTGCCAGGAGGGGAGGGGGGGGGGAAACAAAAGTCATAACAAATACTTATGTTGTGTCCAAGAACACATACAGATACGAATGTCAGCTGTAATGTACAAATACTATGTGACTATGAGGTATAGAAACGCTGTCTTAGGTAGATAGGTACAGATAAATATCACTTACCAGCTATAGGTCCAGATAGGGCTTGGCACCTCTGTGCTCGTAAGCCCGCTCTGGACCCTTAAATAGGCTACATCTGCTGTAATGGAAACAGCTGCGAGAACGTGGCCAGGGGGCGTGGGCATGGCTGTTGCCAGATTGAGAGGCCAATAGGGTAAGCGAAGGGGTGTGGATAGGGGAGCCAGGTTGTATGGACGTAATGGGGAAGGAGGAGCGGAGCGGCGATTGCGTCACGCCGCTTGCCGCTGGCGTGAGTACGCGGGAGGCAATGTGTGCCACGTATACACGCACAATGCTGTGTGTAGACGGCGCCTGCGCAGGAGGCAGGGTCCGCCATATTTGTTAAGGGACTATAGGGCAGAAATACGGAGGGGAGCTCTAAGGACAGGGGAGGTGGAGTGTGACATCAGGTTGAGTATATACATAAAAATTAATGAAAAAGGGGAGGAAAACAACACACAGTAATGAAACATATTTCAATGTTTACCAAAGAACGTAAACCTATTACGGAAAAACATAGTGTTCAGCAAATGCTGCCATCTAGTGGTCATTTTAGATACCTGTCCTATTGAAGTTCGACACAGGTTACAGAGCATAAATTGTTTTACCGACAGTTTTTTTGTGTGTGTAACTATATTAGTAGGTGTCAGCTATTGATTTTGTACCGACTAATAGTCTTCTTCAAGTTTTGAAATAAAGGGGTATAAACAATAAAATATTGAGATATGGAGCAGGGATAGTTCCCTGTTATGGGATAAAAAAAATCATATGTGTAAAATAACAGGGGGTAGTAGCTATTAAAGTGCATATGTGATAAAAGGCATATGTAATAAGATATGGTCATACAAAAATGATACATATAAATTATAAAAGCCCACACGTAAAAGATAATCATCATAAGAACATAAAAGAACATAGAGAAAACATAAAACATACAATCATAAATGAGCATAAATACTAAAAATTGATAAAAGGAGAGCGCAAGATTAAAAAGAAAAATCGGTGGTTTTTGAGAAGTGTACCTAATACATTTTTTCCAGTACCTCATTAAGGCCATCTGGAGAAAGTGTCTTAAGAATTTGTATCCAGTAAATTTCTCGTTTTTTAAGGGAGTCAAAAGAATCGGAATGGTAGTGTGGAATTGATTCAATGAAGGTGATACGGAAAAGTGCAGGGTCGCTGTTGTGGTGTGTGGAAAAGTGGCGTGAAACACTGTGTAGGGGGTACTTTTTTAGAATATTCCTTTTATGTTGTCCCACTCTGCTTCTGGCGAATTGGGTGGTTCTCCCCACGTACTGTAGTCGGCATGGACATGAAATGACGTAAATAACGTATTTGGATCCACAGTTAATTGCATTTTTGATGTTGAATGTTATGTTTGTGACCAAAGAAGAGAAAGTGGGTGTACTGTGAACGAATTGGCACGCTAAGCATCTCTGATGATGGCATGGGGCACTTCCGGGGGTTTGGATGGTTCGAGAATCTGTAGTGTCTATCGGTGGCTGGCGTAGCTTACTGGGGGCCAAGATGCTGCGAAGGTTCGGGGCACGTCTGTATGTAATTGCTGGTTTTGTGGGTAGGGTGGGTCTGAGGTGGGGGTCTTGAAGGAGGATCTCCCACCTCTTCTTGAGAATACTGCGGATGGACTGGTGTTGATGGCTGTATTTGGTAATGAATCGGGGTGCCCTGTTGGTATAGGTATCGGGAGGTGGTATGGGTGGTTTCGGGGTTCTGGCTTTGTCGTGGGCATCCTGTAGGAGTTTCTTGGGGTACTTACGATCTGTGAATCCTGTAGGAGTTTCTTGGGGTACTTACGATCTGTGAATTTGGTTGTGAGCATTTTGGATTGTGTATTGTATTGTAACAATACAATACACAATCCAAAATTCTTACAACCAAATTCACAGATCATAAGTACCCCAAGAAACTCCTACAGGATGCCCACGACAAAGCCAGAACCCCGAATCCACCCATACCACCTCCCGATACCTATACCAACAAGGCACCCCGATTCATTACCAAATACAGCCATCAACACCAGTCCATCCGCAGTATTCTCAAGAAGAGGTGGGAGATCCTCCTTCAAGACCCCCACCTCAGACCCACCCTACCCACAAAACCAGCAATTACATACAGACGTGCCCCGAACCTTCGCAGCATCTTGGCCCCCAGTAAGCTACGCCAGCCACCGATAGACACTACAGATTCTCGAACCATCCAAACCCCCGGAAGTGCCCCATGCCATCATCAGAGATGCTTAGCGTGCCAATTCGTTCACAGTACACCCACTTTCTCTTCTTCGGTCACAAACATAACATTCAACATCAAAAATGCAATTAACTGTGGATCCAAATATGTTATTTACGTCATTTCATGTCCATGCCGACTACAGTACGTGGGGAGAACCACCCAATTCGCCAGAAGCAGAGTGGGACAACATAAAAGGAATATTCTAAAAAAGTACCCCCTACACAGTGTTTCACGCCACTTTTCCACACACCACAACAGCGACCCTGCACTTTTCCGTATCACCTTCATTGAATCAATTCCACACTACCATTCCGATTCTTTTGACTCCCTTAAAAAACGAGAAATTTACTGGATACAAATTCTTAAGACACTTTCTCCAGATGGCCTTAATGAGGTACTGGAAAAAATGTATTAGGTACACTTCTCAAAAACCACCGATTTTTCTTTTTAATCTTGCGCTCTCCTTTTATCAATTTTTAGTATTTATGCTCATTTATGATTGTATGTTTTATGTTTTCTCTATGTTCTTTTATGTTCTTATGATGATTATCTTTTACGTGTGGGCTTTTATAATTTATATGTATCATTTTTGTATGACCATATCTTATTACATATGCATTTTATCACATATGCACTTTAATAGCTACTACCCCCTGTTATTTTACACATATGATTTTTTTATCCCATAACAGGGAACTATCCCTGCTCCATATCTCAATATTTTATTGTTTATACCCCTTTGTTTCAAAACTTGAAGAAGACTATTAGTCGGTACAAAATCAATAGCTGACACCTACTAATATAGTTACACACACAAAAAAACTGTCGGTAAAACAATTTATGCTCTGTAACCTGTGTCGAACTTCAATAGGACAGGTATCTAAAATGACCACTAGATGGCAGCATTTGCTGAACACTATGTTTTTCCGTAATAGGTTTACGTTCTTTGGTAAACATTGAAATATGTTTCATTACTGTGTGTTGTTTTCCTCCCCTTTTTCATTAATTTTTATGTATATACTCAACCTGATGTCACACTCCACCTCCCCTGTCCTTAGAGCTCCCCTCCGTATTTCTGCCCTATAGTCCCTTAACAAATATGGCGGACCCTGCCTCCTGCGCAGGCGCCGTCTACACACAGCATTGTGCGTGTATACGTGGCACACATTGCCTCCCGCGTACTCACGCCAGCGGCAAGCGGCGTGACGCAATCGCCGCTCCGCTCCTCCTTCCCCATTACGTCCATACAACCTGGCTCCCCTATCCACACCCCTTCACTTACCCTATTGGCCTCTCAATCTGGCAACAGCCATGCCCACGCCCCCTGGCCACGTTTTCGCAGCTGTTTCCATTACAGCAGATGTAGCCTATTTAAGGGTCCAGAGCGGGCTTACGAGCACAGAGGTGCCAAGCCCTATCTGGACCTATAGCTGACACACACTATCCGAATGGTTACCAGGGTAAATTGGACACACACTATGTCTAGAAAGACAAACCCTATGGGTATAAATAGGAGGTGAAATAAACTCCAGAGTAAAAACACCAAATGGTGCTATCGAATGGGCCACCCAAAGATGCGGGGCCCATATAGTGTGTTACCCTAATGGCGTAACAGGGTCGCACCCATGCCAATATAGAGGGTCTTTGCTGATCCCCCCCGGTTAAAAAATGCCGGGGTGTAACTAGCTCGTAAATGGCGGGTGCTCACACACTGGATGTAGCAGTGCACGATACGGGATACCACCAATGGCCAACTGTGTATCGAAAATGGCCAGTGGGAACACCCATTTATATATGGTATGGCCTACCTATCGGAGGGCCTACCATCCATCGATTCTCTTATTAAAGAGGCAAGGGAGACCTTCCAACGAGGGGAGGACGGTGTTGAAATAGAGTCTGATGCAGAATGTAATGACACTGATATTGAACCTGTTTTTTCGGATATTTTTAAAACTTATAGAGACTTCACACGCTCCACTTGGGAGGTGGCGTCCTTTAAGGTTTATCTGAAGGAACAGATCACTGTTAGAGGTTTACGGATTCTCACTAAACCCAACTCACACACAGATGATACTGATTTCATTAAAGGCTGGGAAGATCTTAAAACCAGACAGACTCTGGAGCAGATGCGCTACCTACATGATTACGAACTCAATTATTCAGAAAAGGTTAGAGCCAAACTTGTACAGGAACAGAAAATCCTACTTGAACTATCAGGTCACCCAGACTTTGAGAAATTTGAGTCCAAGTTACAAAGAAAAGTCGAAGCATTGACAGACGAGATTAAGACTAGAAAACAAAAGAAATTTGCTAGAGATAGCCAGGATTTCACTAATAATAATAATAGTGTGTGACTGCGGTGATGACATTAGAGTGTAAGCTCCTCTGGTGCAGAGACTGATAGGAATGGATCAGTGATCTCTGTACAGCGCTGTGGAATATGTCAGAGCTATATAAATGTATAATAATAATAGCATTTGACTGTGATGAGGACATTAGAGTGTAAGCTCCTCTGGTGCAGAGACTGATGGGAATGGATCAGTGATCTCTGTACAGAGCTGTGGAATATGGCAGAGCTATATAAATGTATAATAATAATAGTGTGTGACTGCGGTGAGGACATTAGAGTGTAAGCTCCTCTAGTGCAGAGACTGATAGGAATGGATCAGTGATCTCTGTACAGTGCTGTGGAATATGTCAGAGCTATATAAATGTATAATAATAATAGTGTGTGACTTTGGTGAGGACATTAGAGTGTAAGCTCCTCTGGTGCAGAGACTGATGGGAATGGTTTAGAGATCTCTGTACAGTGCTGTGGAATATGTCAGAGCTATATAAATGTATAATAATAATAGTGTGTGACTGTGGTGAGGACATTAGAGTGTAAGCTCCTCTGGTGCAGAGACTGATGGGAATGGATCAGTGATCTCTGTACAGCACTGTGGAATATGTCAGAGCTATATAAATGTATAATAATAATAGTGTGTGACTGTGGTGAGGACATTAGAGTGTAAGTTCCTCTGGTGCAGAGACTGATAGGAATGGATCAGTGATCTCTGTACAATGCTGTGGAATATGTCAGAGCTATAGAAATGTATAATAATAATAGTGTGTGACTGTGGTGAGGACATTAGAGTGTAAGCTCCTCTGGTGCAGAGACTGATGGGAATGGATCAGTGATCTCTGTACAGCGCTGTGGAATATGTCAGAGCTATCTGTAACCAAGCAGGCATACTTTTGCCAGTGGATGGATGACAGCACTGGATCCAATGCAGACTATCTCTAGATTGTATGGATGGATGGATGGATAAGTCATATAAGATAAGTGACTTATAAAAACATTTACAAATAGAAAAAAAAAATCTTACAGCAAACAGTGAAAGCGATGTTTTCTAGCACGAGGAGATGTGCGGAAATGCAAACTCACTGAGAACAGTCCCCCAATATACACATCTCCTTCGTGGTAATATTCTGTGGTGTATACAGACTGGAATGAGCCTAGTGCACACTGTGCTGCTGCATTGTGTATATCTGCACAGGACGAGGCCCACAGGATGATCAGACAGAAGAGTACAGAGATCAGAGCTGAGGCTATGCGCACTGCTGACCAGTCCATGTCTCTGGGAAGGGCGGTCACTCCATGGTGGATGCAGCTCTCCCTGTCTGCAGAGTCACCGGCTGATCAGCAGCAGTTACTGCCATGTTATATAGCTGAGCTGTGACTTAAAGTGGCAGCCGTAAGGGACTGAGATATTTCCATGATTCTAAATGATGTGCATATTCTTTTATTACTGGTTATTTCTTACTTTATGTTTCTTTGAACATTTCTTTTTACTTCTCTTAAATCTCTGAAATATAATGAACAACTTGTAGCATAGAGTTTAAAAGGTATCCTAAAGGGAACCTAAACTGAAGGGGGAAAAAAAATCAAGGCCAACCCCTGTAGCCGGCCTGTGCCCGCTCCGTAATAAAGCAATCCTCCAGTCCCCTGCAGCAATCCATCTTCCAGCCTACCAACTCGGTAAGTTGACGGCCACTAGCGATGGCCCGAACTTCAGATTTTGGGTTCACAAACTGCAAACACAAACTTCTGAAAAGTTTGTGTTCGCGCGAACTGGGACGAACCCCCATAGAATGGGCAGGCACATTTTAAAACATACAGGGACTATTTCTGGCCACACAAGTGATGGAAAAGTTGTTTCAAGGGTCTAACACCTGGAGGGGGGCATGACGGAGTGGGATACACGCCAAAAGTCCCTGGGAAAATTACGTATTTAACGCAGAGTAGGGTTATAATCCTTAAAGGGCAGAAATCACATTGCATTCCTAAATTGGAGGCAATAAGTGCTTTAAAACATCTTGTGTGTATATACATCAATTAGGTAGTGTAAGTAGTGTATTGCTTCCCACTGACAGACCAAACCAAACTGTTTAACGCACCGCCGCAAACAGCCACAAGGGGTTGTCATTAGTTGCGACTCCCAGGACATAAACTGTCAGTCCTCTCGGTGGCAATGTTAGTGTAGTGATTGGTTAGAGTGCAGGCGATTATGATGCTAAAAATGTAAAAATACTTTTTTTTTTTGATTTATTGAAAATCGAAAAGTTATTTAGAAAATTCTACAATTTTTTCCCCCCCTAATATGTTACTTTGATAACTGTGGTAATTTCAGAGCTAATACCTGCCGATGAGATGAGCACTGACCTGTACGGTGCCATAAAGAACATGTGCTGTGTACAAACACCTTTGCCTTCTCAAGTTGTAAATGTAAAAGCAATCTTTAATCCAACAAAACTGAGAAGCATTGCACAGAAAATTTAGCTGCAGTGAAATTGCAAACTTTAAGGAGAGCTGTGGGGAGTCGACAACATTCCCCTGAAAAATCTAATGGTGATCGGAATGGATTTGCCATGATGCCGGCCGGAGTTCCTGTTCAGTGACAGGCTTTGTTGTGTGGCCAACATAAATTCTTTCCTGACCTGCTGATACTTCTGTGTAGTCTTTCAGTGACCACATGAGGATAATATGGATGTCTTGAAGCTGTACCTTGTAGCAGCTCTCCAGAAGTACTACAAGGTAAATCATGCACTGCCAGAGAAGATTGAGGTGTACCAAGATGGAGTGGGGATTGGACGTTATTTATTCCCCTGAAAAATCTGATGGTGATCAGAAAGGATGTACCATGATGCCGGCCGGAGTTCCCGTTCAGTGACAGCCTTTGTTGGGTGGGGCCAGCATAAAGTCTTTCCTGACCTGCTGATACTTCTGTGTAGTCTTTTAGCTTCAACATCAGGATATTATGGATGACTTGAAGCTGTACCTTGGGGCAGCTCTCCAGAAGTACTACTAAGTAAATCATGTGCTGCCAGAGAAGATTTTGTTGTACCAAGATCATGGAGTGTCAGATGGACAGCTCAGCACACTTCAATTATGAGACCCCGCAGTTACAAACCTGCGTTGGTACTTTTGAAAATGAATTCCCCTTGCATAATTGTCATCGTAGTGCAGATAAGGATCAGCACCAATCTGTACTATTCCGAGTCTGGGGCATTTATCACAGGTCAGAAATGACATTGCATTCCTAAACTAGAGGCATACAGTCAGAGCCGGGACAAGGTCCTCCAGCACCCAAGGCTGAGACACCAAAGTGCGCCCCTCCATCCCTCCCACCCCAGCCGTCTCACACTGATTGCTATTAGACTAAGAGGCACCCCAGGGTCCCCAACACCTTAATCTCTAGTTATCTGGCTTGTATTCACTTCCATGTATCTCCTTTTCTTATTCCTTTCTGCTTCAAACACAATTAGGAATGACAGCTGAATGAATTGTGCGCCCTCTCCTACACTGCGCCCTGAGGCTGGAGCCTCTCCAGCCTATGCCTCGGCCCGGCCCTGCATACAGTGCTTTAAAACATCTTGCGTGTGTATACATGGATCAGTCGGGATCTGTCTCTGTAGGCTTGCCATGGGGCCGGTTCCTGACATAGGGAACTTCTCTTGTCAGTGACAATGCCTCCTGCTGCACTGAAGGTCCTTTCTGACAGGATGCTTGAGGCGGGGCAAGCCAGAAATTGGATGGCAAATTGTGACAGCTCTGGCCACAGATCAAGCCTGCACACCTAGTAGTTCAGTGGCTCATCACTGCTCAGAGTGTCTATATCCACACTTAAGCCCAGATAGCCGGCTACCTGCCGGTCGAGGCATTCATGGAGGGTGGATCTGGAAGTGCTGAGGCAGGGCATTGGACTAAAGAAAATCTGCATGTCCGACATCACCATCAGATCACTAGAGTGTCCGGTCCTTGCCTGTGTGGACATGGGAGGAGGAGGAGGATTACTGGCAATTTTTTTCCGTCATTCTGTGACTGTCATAGGCATTATTGACTAGGTATTAAATAACATTCTTTACCTCATAGGTTATTGATTAGATCCAGGATTGATTGATTAGACCCCCCCCCCCCCAACAGTCACTGCTCATATCCCTCAATATATATATTGGTTTATATTGTCTTATACTCTTGTGTAATGTGTTGCAATTAATTTAGCTTATTTCAGTGGACTCTGAACCCAGCTCTGTTCCAACACTGGGACAAAGGACAGAACATAATAATCCGTATTCAAGGTCAAGCACAAGACATTCTGTGAAGCCTAGACCTGAGCTAATCAGAATGCATCATATTTAATTATGTATACCCCTAACACATCTATTAATAATTATGTACACCCTCTACTAATCATAACCCGTCCCTTAAATGAATAAACATCAATTGTTAGGTCATGTAACCTATAAAATCAAGGGCTGAATCCCCAATAAAGGACTTGTTAATGATGAATCTTATAGATATGGTTTCCGTGTCTCTCTGATTCAAGGCATAGAAGTTGATTAACAATTGATTTGGAGCCTTGGATAAATCCATCAATGCGGTGTTCCCCGCTATATCATGACTTCACCCTTAAAGCGGTATAAAACCCTGACATAATATTCAATAAAAACATGTTTTCCTACTTTTTATATGTCATACAGTTATCATATTTGCTTTTGTGCATAAGTATTATTATTTATTTAGAAATTATACGTTCCCAAAGTATACTTTTTTGCTCTGAGAGCTAACTTTGCATTTTATTTATAACTGCTTTATTCATCTTCTAACGTAAGCAGAAATGCTTTCTGATTGTCTGACTGTTTTCAGGAGAGCCTGTAGTGTCAGAGAAGTGTGTGTTTACATTCCTCACTTGATACAATGAAATACAAAATAACATTATCTAAAGTTTGGATGCATCCAGCTTTGTGGCAGGGAACTTCTAATTCCTGTGTATAACCCTTTGAATGCTGTTCTAGTAAAAAACAAAAATGCTGGTTGTATATAATATGCTGTAAATAATCTATTAGCGCAAAGAAGAAATGCTGGGTTTCAATCCGCTTTAAATGCACTGTAAAGCATTGCTTGCCAGCTTGTTGTGCAAGTGCTGCATCCTTTCTGCCTTCTGGTAATTTGGTAACATCTCCGCCACTTTGTGCTTATACCAAGGATCTAGTAGCGTTGCCGCTCATTCACCTTGAGCCTTTTCATACAGGGGTCCTTCAACAGGCTAGACCGCATGAAAGACCCCATCTGCACAAGGTTGGATGCCAACCTACTAGTCATCTCTTCTTGCTTTTCCTCAGTGATTTCCGGTAAGTTCTCCTCCCCTCAGCCACGAACAATACCACGGGAAAGGTGAACAGCACAAGCCCCCTGCGATGCCTGCTGCAGTTCTTCTGCCTCCTCCTCAAACCCACCTTCCTCCTCTGACTCCTCTTCCCCAGATGACTCCTCTCCTTCTCCCCCCTCCTCTGTGCTGCTGCAGGTGTTGACAAGAAATCTGATTCTATTTCTGTTTCCTACAACTTCCTCCTCTTCCTGTTCACACCCCTCTACAGCTTGATCCACCACTTTACGCACGGCACGCTCCAGGAAGAAAGTATATGGGATCAGGTTGCTGATGGCACTTTTGCTGCGACTCACCAGGTTTGTCACCTCCTCAAATGGACGCATGAGCCTGCAGGCATTACGCATGAGTGTCCAGTACCAAGTCAAGAAAATTCCCAGCTCTCCAGAGTCTGCCCTTGCACCGTAGCTGTACAGATACTTGTTGACTGCTTTCTCCTGTTGTAGCAGGTGGTCAAGCATTAAGAGTGTTGAATTCCAGCTTTTTCCACAACTCAGCTTTTGGTGGCAGAGAGTACAGATGGCATCGCTGTAATCTTAAGGCAGAGATACAAAAATGCCACACTGGTGAGCTTTGGGATGACGGCATTTTGGTGGTGGTGGCATCAGCTGGCGTTGAAAGGCGTGTTGGCTGGCCGTCCATAGGTGGCGATACATGCTGCCGGACACTGCCATAAACTGTTTCCGTTGAGCTCCCCCTGCTTCTTACAGCAACTCATCTCCTCCTCCCCTCTGACTCCCTCTCTGAACTGTCCCCCTGTTCATCTTGTCTTCTGGGATCCCACGGGACATCCATGTCATGATCATCATCATCATCATCATCATCATCATCATCCACAGCTTCACTTGTATCCGACACCTCAAAAACTGCACAAACAACAGGTACTTCATCATCATCCTCACACCTTACGTCCATAGTGATGTCACCTAACTGAGACATATGAGTTGGTGTAACATCCTTAGCACCTTCATCTTGTAACAATAATGATTGTAAATCAGTAAATCCCCCACAAACATGTGTAAATAACTCCTGTGATATCTGATGTGGAGTGGATGTGGTGCTAGTAGCAGTGGTGGTGGTTGCCGGCTGAGCGTTAAGAAGTTGTGGAGTGCCCGAATCAGAGCAGGAGGAGGAAGATATGTCACGGCTCCATGAGGAAGCTGAGGAAAATGAGGTGTTCAGTGTTAAATAGACAACTACGGGGGCGTGGCCAAGATGGCGCCGTGAGCGGTTGCACTTAGTGAGAGCTCCGAGCACTTTATTAATCCTGCAGTTATCCTGCCGCTTACCCCTCCTGGAACATCGACCAACTTGAGGTGGACTGTGTCTCTGGCATCCCTGGCATTTATGTCCTGTTCTAAGACCAAAGGTACTGGCACAATGGACAAGTTTTTGTCTGGAGCTGCGCAAGAGGATAAAGGCCTCCCTCCGCGTACAAGATCCTACTCGGTTTCCCGTCAAGGCCTCTCGGACCAACAACAAGATAGAGCAGAGAGCGCTGGTGGCGATGATTGGAAGACATCATCCAATGCTTCCTCTCCTGAACTCACTTTGCAGGAGTTGCATGCCCAACTGCTCGCCGCCATTATGGATAGTCGCACCGCAGTTACCGGTATGTTGGAGGAGGTGAAGACGGACGTAGGGCTACTGCCACAGGACCTCCAGAACCTCAGAGAGAGAACTAAGGCAATAGAGACACGAGTATCCGACATAGAAGACAGACTTGTACTGCTTGAAAGAACTGCGCAACGAGTAACTAATACTTCAGACGCCACGAGGTCTAAAATGGACGACATGGAGAACCGATCAAGGAGAAATAATTTATGTATCGTAGGTATGCCAGAAAAGTCTGAAGGGGAGAACCCTGAATCGTTTATTGAAGCGTGGCTTAAAAATACATTTCAAGATGGTAACTTTTCTGCAGCATTCGCAGTTGAACGGGCGCATAGAATTGCAACTAGGAATCCTCCACCTGGAGCCGCGCCCAGGCCCTTCATACTTTGTTTATTTAACAGCAGAGATAGAGATATCATACTACGTGCAGCCATATTGAAGAAAGATCTTACTATTAATAATGCTGCAGTATCTATATTTCCTGATTTTTCTGCTGAAGTCCAGAAGAAAAGTGCCTCATTTATTGAGGTGAAAAAGAGGTTGAGGACAAAAGACATTGAATACTCTATGCAGTACCCTGCACATCTGTGAATTGTGGATGATAATAAAATCCTATTCTTCCAAACACCACAAGAGACCGTGGACTGGTTGGATGCTCGTCCTAAGCGTTAAAGTTGCAAGTATTATGTTTTCACTGATGGCCTGAGGGGAGAACTGTTGTACACAAAATGGGGGGAAAAGGAAGGCGAGATTGGGAGGGGGGTTTGAATATTTTCTTTAAATTTTTTATTGTGACTCTTGGCAGCTTGCTGGATAATTTGAACCCTGCAATAATATAGGAAAGAGTGCCCTTAAAGTGATATAGTAACAATTATTGCGTACTTATAAGATTAGAATATTCTACTATCACTAGTGGACTAAATATCGGCCAATAATATGCATCTGCAAATACTGTATTCAGTCTTAGGAAGTAACTATGTGCTGCATTCTATACTGGAGCATTGGGACTTTGCTCTTGGTGTTATTGCTAATTATCAAACCGCTGTCTATACATACTGACTATGCCAATTAATGTTATGTCAATGGTGAATTAAGGGGATGTATCTATCCTATTATGCCTTTATATGTTGTGGGGGTTCTGGGGGGTTGGGGGCGGGTGTTATAATGAATACGATGCTGTGCTCGGGGGTTAGAAGTTTATACTGTGTATATCTGATCTATAACTTATATCAGATGGATTCTTCCCTAAAGGGACAGTGTAGGCTGAGATGAGGATGGTTTGAAGTGTCTCTGCTCATTGCACTTAGTGCCAAGCAGTTATCACTGCTAGGTTCAGGAACTCTGAACTATAGCCCTCGTGTATAGTTTGTTGGGATCTAGGCCCATGTGGTTAGTTTGGTTCAAATTACAGGACCACTTGGGCAGGGTAATTGTTGTATTATTATTGTTTCTTCTTAGGCTGGTCACTCTCTCTCTAATGAAAATAGCTTTAGTGGACTTCATTATTTCTGTCGTTGTTGACCCCTGTCTAATAACTTTTAAAACATTGAATTATGGGTAAACTAAATATTGTGTCCTGGAACGTACGCGGTCTTAACGATCCAGTTAAGCGATCCCTTGTTCATTCCTATCTAAATAGGTATAAGCCTGATATTTTGAGCCTTCGAGAAACCCATTTGATTTCAGAAACCTGTGTCAGATTACATAAACATTGGGTGGGCACCCAATACCATTCTACATTTTCCACATTTTCCAGTGGGGTTTCAATATTAGTGCATAAACGGTTGAATTTTTAAGCAGGACGGGTGTTAACAGACGACAGAGGTAGATATGTCTGTATAGCAGCGCGTATAGAAAGCATGCCAATAGTAATCATTGGTCAATATAACCCTCCACCTGCAGCCAAGGCCCTATTGCATCAGGTGGTTTCCTTTGCTTTAAACTATCCTGAGGCAGGAATAATTTGTTTAGGTGACTTCAATATGCTTATGGATGCACATTTAGATAAATTTGGATCACAGAGCGGTGTTGCTAGAACATATTTGTCTAGATACATGGAGGAATTAGATTGGATAGATATTTGGAGGTTTAGAAATCCTGATATTAAAATGTACTCTTGTCATACAACTCAAAAGAATATGTTATCTAGAATAGACTATGTATTTTTGACTAGACAATTGATACCTATGGTTGTTGACGTCCAGTATTTGCCTAGGGCCATCTCGGACCATTCACCCATGTTACTACAACTAGAGGTTCTAGATGTCCCTAGACATATGCAGTGGAAGTTAAATCCATTTTGGATGTCTCAGCTCCCTGATCCGGACCGTGTGGCTGCTGAATTAGTGGAATACGTGGGTAGGGATCCACAGGTTGAGAATAAACACATTATTTGGGAGGCTCTTAAAGTCTTTTTACGAGGATCATTTAATTCTGCTATCTCTGGTATTAAAAAAACTAATAGACTTAAAGGAGAGGAACTAATTAAACAAGTGCGCAAGTTAGAAGAGATATATACAACACAACCTACAGATGAGAGTTGCAACTCTTGGAAATTAGCAACTAAATGCCTTAACGATCATTTAAAGATGCACGTGCAAAGGACACGTTTTTTCCAAAAGCAGCTATTCTTTGAATTGGGAAACCAATCTGCTAAGCTCTTGGCATATCTTGCACATGGCTGCAGGGGAACCACGGTGATAGTTGAAATTAAAGCCAGTGATGGAACTATTAAAACTACGACACCAGAAATATCTACCTGTTTTCTCGAGTTTTACTCTGAATTATACAGAACCCGTTTGAATAAAACCCCATTACAAATAGAGCAATATGTTCAAAATATTTCTTTGCCTACCTTACTAAGGAAGAATTTCTTCTATTAGACAAAGACATCTCTCTTGAAGAAGTGCAGGATGCAATTAATTCTCTAACTAGTAATAGGTTCCCAGGCCCTGATGGCTTCCCAGCTGAAGTATTTAAAAGATATAGTGACACTCTTGCTCCATTGTTGTTAAAGGTATTTCAATCAGTTACTGAGACAGGATGTTTGCCACATTCCTTTTATGACGCGACAATTATATTGCTTCCTAAACCAGGTAAAGATCTCCTAGATTGTTCTTCTTTTCACCCTATTTCACTATTGAACAGTGATTATAAAATATTTGCCAAGCTTCTTGCTAATAGAATTCAAAAAAATATTCTTAAACATATACATCCAGATCAAACCGGATTCATGCCGGGTAAATCCACCTCTGTCAATATTCGGAAAACTTTAGTTCATATGCAGATTGACCATGATTTTGGGGGAGATAGGGCAATTTTATCATTAGATACGGCGTGTGCTTTTGATACAGTGGAATGGCCCCTTTTATGGGAAGTTCTTAAGAAATATGGCTTTAGCTCAAAATTTATTAGTTGGATAAAGGCGTTGTATGCACACCCCCAAGCTAAATTATTAGTTAACGGATGTACTACAAAGGCATTTGATTTATGTAGAGGTACACGTCAAGGGTGCCCCTTGTCGCCATATCTGTTCACTCTTACAATAGAGCTATTAGCTGAACGTATTAAAACTCATGCTGATATTAAAGGGATAGGAATTAATTCATATACAGATAAAATTGTGTTATACGCAGACAATATGATTGTATATCTTAGAGATACCAATCAGTCCCTCTCTTCCTTGGTTAATACCATTGAGGAATTTTCTGAATACTCAGGTCTTAAAATAAATTGGCAAAAATCTGCAATACATTATTTAGATGGACAGAGTTCTCAAAACCCAGATGTGGCTGGAAGGTTGATAGAGGTGGATTCATTCAAGTACCTTGGAATATATATAGTTAAATCCCCTTTAACCTTTTATGAACTTAATATAGCACCACTATTGGATTTTGTTAAGGCTAAAACTAAAATTTGGCGTCACTTACCTCTCAATGTTATAGGTCGTATTAACCTGATTAAAATTATTATTTTGCCTAAATTATTATATACACTGGAGCATTCTATGACATGTATCCCTAAAAGATTTTTTGCTAAGCTAGACTCATTTCTATCCTCCTTTATATGGTTTGGTTCTAGGGTGAGGGTAGGGATAAAAAAGCTTCAATATCCAAAGGCACTGGGTGGATTAGCACTACCTAATTTTAGACTATATTTTCTTGCTGGTCAGTTGAGATACCTTCAATATTGGACAACACAACAACCTGCTATGCCTATATCAGAGAGTCTTTTAGCTCAATATGTACATGAAAAAGACCTTACTGCTTATTTAATGGCATCTAAATTACAAACTCTATGTACTACTACAATTCTTCATATTTTGGCCATTAAGGTATGGAATGCCACGAATGCTATTTTAAAATTCACTGATTTGCTGAGTACTGGGTCAATATGGCATAAAAGGTTGTTTGAGCATCTATACTCTTTTTCGGGATCAAGGGACTGGGAATGCAAAGGGGTGGTTAAACTATATCATATTTTCCAAAATGGCTTATTTAGAGAATTTGAAGATTTAAAATCAGCTTTTGATCTACCACAACACTATTACTTTAGATACCTTCAATTGCGTCATTGTGTAAGTGTTCAATTTCCTGGACATACTGTTAAAATGTCAGATCATCCACTCATAGGGATATTAAGGACACAAGCCATGCAGCGTTTAATCTCAGCTCTATATACCTCTTTAATTCAAGCTTTATCAGAAACACATTCAGATAACCTTAAATTGAGATGGGACGCTCATATTTCAGATATTGATGATGAGGAGTAGTGTTGGGCGAACACCTGGATGTTCGGGTTCGGGCCGAACAGGCCGAACATGGGCCAGATGTTCGGCATGTTCGGCCCGAACGCCGAACTCAATGGGAGTCAATGGGACCCCCGAACATGCCCATTTTGGGGGCCCTATGGGGTCGCAGGCATAAGGGGGGAGCATGCCCCGGTCGCGGGGGGGGGGTCGGAAATTCCCCCCACCCCCTCCGCTAGCGCTCCCCCCTCCGCCCGCTTCCCCATAAAAAAAGTTTAAAGCAAGTTCAATAGTACCTGGGCTGGTGGCACTGGCTGGCAGTGGAGTGAGGAGGAGGAGGAGTCCGAGTAGCAGAGTGACGTTGAGGCCGGGCAGCGGGCGGTTCAGCGCTAGTACCCTTGTGGTACTTCCGCCCTTTCTCTGACCTCACGTCCTCTGCGTGATGACGCATACGAGGACGTGAGGTCAGAGAAAGGGCGGAAGTACCACAAGGGTACTAGCGCTGAACCGCCCGCTGCCCGGCCTCAACGTCACTCTGCTACTCGGACTCCTCCTCCTCCTCACTCCACTGCCAGCCAGTGCCACCAGGTACTATTGAACTTGCTTTAAACTTTTTGTATGGGGAAGCGGGTAGAGGGGGGAGCGCTAGCGGAGGGGGTGGGGGGAATTTCCGACCCCCCCCGCGATCGGGGCATGCTCCCCCCTTATGCCTGCGACCCCATGGGGGGCAGTATTCGGCCGAACAGGGCCCTGTTCGGCCGAACAGGGGCCCTGTTCGGCCATGCATTCAGCAGTTCGGCGAACCCCGAACAGTTTGGCCGAACACCACCAGGTGTTCGGCCGAACTCGAACATCACCCAAACAGGGTGATGTTCTGCAGAACCCGAACAGTGGCGAACACTGTTCGCCCAACACTAATGAGGAGGAGTGGGAGGATGCGCTATTATCACCCTCACTGGTATCACCAGCAGCTCGAAATAATCGTATACAATTTTATATTATACAGCAAGCTTACTTTACTCCCATCATTCTTTCTAAATTTGGCAGAGGGGTACCCTCCTGTTGTCCTAAATGTAATCCAGTTAATGCAGATTTCTGGCATCTTCTCTGGGAGTGTCCCTTAAAGCGGAATATAACCCTGCATTTCAACTTTGTTCTAAAACATTATTTACAGCATATTATATGCAACCAGCATTTTTTTTTTACTAGACCAGCATTGGAAGGGTTAAACACAGAGGTTTAAAGTTCCGTGGAGAGATATGCAGAAGTTCAGATTGTTACATTCTATTTAGTTAAATGTATCTATTGAGAAATGTTACACACTCTTTGGCTGTCCTCCAGCTCCTTCTCAGTCAGAGAGAGTGAGTCACATTCCACACTTAGATACATTTATGTAAACAAAATGTATTTATTTCAGCTTCGGATGCGTCTGCAGAAATCTCCAGGAACTTTAAATCTCTGTGTAACCCTTCCAATGCTGGTCTAGTAAAAAAGAAAATGCTGGTTGCATATAATATACTGTAAATAATGTTTTAGAGCAAAGTTGAAATGCAGGGTTATATTCCGCTTCAATTAAAACATTTTGGGTACAAGTTACTACTTTTCTTTCCACTATTACAGAGATAGTTGTTTCAGTGGATCCCAAATTATGTATTTTAGGTTTGATGCCAGAAGATTATGCTAATAAATTTCAGAAAATACTGCTAAGAGAGACGTTATTTATGGCCAGGAAGGCAATAGTACTACATTGGATGGCTGCATCCTCCCCATCTCTTCAACAATGGCTTTCTCTGATTAATGACATGCTTCCCTATCATAAGTTGGTATATCTTCATAGAGGTTGTCCTACTAAATTTATCACAGTGTAGAGTGGCTGGATGGATTCACATTTAACAACTGTAGACATATAATTTAGGAATAGCAAGGAAATAAGCAGCGCTACTTAAAAACAGATTAGTGCCTACCTGCAAAAGAGTGCAAGCCCTACTTGTGGGGTCAAATACACACCGAGCATACACGTGACCTGTCTACCACTAGAGGAGGATGTTGGTTTCCATTAACAGCTTGCATGCAACCTATTAAGTACTCGTCCCTCCCACTGCGAAGAAGTCAATCCTCCATGGGAGGGGCCTAACACTAACTAAATCCTAACCTATGTATATGCATAGCCTGGGTGCGGCTAATCAAATAAAATCGAAAATTGCGCAAAAAGGTGGGTCAGCGCAACACCAGGCCGCCTCCGAATGGCCTCCATCAGAGATGCGCTGAGCCCCCCCAGGAACTACAAACGCACCTTGAACCCAAACAGAAGCTCTGCATATACACCAAAAGCATGGCTGTTAAGTGGGAGCAGCTGACAAAAAACGAATTACATTAGTACATAGCAAGGAAATAAGCAGCGCTACTAAAAAACAGATTAGTGCCTACCTGCAAAAGAGTACAAGCCCTACTTGTTGGGTCAAATACACACCGAGCATACACGTGACCTGTCTACCACTAGAGGAGGATGTTGGTTTCCATTAACAGCTTGCATGCAACCTATTAAGTACTCGTCCCTCCCACTGCGAAGAAGTCAATCCTCCATGGGAGGGGCCTAACACTAACTAAATCCTAACCTATGTATATGCATAGCCTGGGTGCGGCTAATCAAATAAAATCGAAAATTGCGCAAAAAGGTGGATCAGCGCAACACCAGGCCGCCTCCGAATGGCCTCCATCAGAGATGCGCTGAGCCCCCCCAGGAACTACAAACGCACCTTGAACCCAAACAGAAGCTCTGCATATACACCAAAAGCATGGCTGTTAAGTGGGAGCAGCTGACAAAAAACGAATTACATTAGTACATAGCAAGGAAATAAGCAGCGCTACTTAAAAACAGATTAGTGCCTACCTGCAAAAGAGTGCAAGCCCTACTTGTGGGGTCAAATACACACCGAGCATACACGTGACCTGTCTACCACTAGAGGAGGATGTTGGTTTCCATTAACAGCTTGCATGCAACCTATTAAGTACTCGTCCCTCCCACTGCGAAGAAGTCAATCCTCCATGGGAGGGGCCTAACACTAACTAAATCCTAACCTATGTATATGCATAGCCTGGGTGCGGCTAATCAAATAAAATCGAAAATTGCGCAAAAAGGTGGATCAGCGCAACACCAGGCCGCCTCCGAATGGCCTCCATCAGAGATGCGCTGAGCCCCCCCAGGAACTACAAACGCACCTTGAACCCAAACAGAAGCTCTGCATATACACCAAAAGCATGGCTGTTAAGTGGGAGCAGCTGACAAAAAACGAATTACATTAGTACATAGCAAGGAAATAAGCAGCGCTACTTAAAAACAGTCTCTCTTTTGCAGGTAGGCACTAATCTGTTTTTAAGTAGCGCTGCTTATTTCCTTGCTATGTACTAATGTAATTCGTTTTTGGTCAGCTGCTCCCACTTAACAGCCATGCTTTTGGTGTATATGCAGAGCTTCTGTTTGGGTTCAAGGTGCGTTTGTAGTTCCTGGGGGGGTTCAGCGCATCTCTGATGGAGGCCATTCGGAGGCGGCCTGGTGTTGCGCTGATCCACCTTTTTGCGCATATAATTTAGGAATACTGGGGTATAATACATGACAGAACTTTTCTTATGTGGTGAGATGTAGCTGGAGGGTATTTCCCTGTCAGGCTTGGAGAGAGAGTGACATGGCTATGTTAAATGTTAATATATGTTGAATTATTGCTACTGCCACACTACAGTTGCCTTAATAGTTTACTACTTACTGGGTAAAGGAAAGGTCTATAATATGTGTTAGAACGTGAGAGGTCCACTGCCCATAGGGTTAAGAACTCACTGTTATTGATGTGTTAACAGTATGTGAAAATGTATACATGTAGAGACCCTTTTTGTGAAATACCTGAATATATATGTATGACAAGGTGGATCTTGTTTAATTGTTTATGTACCAATAAACGTGTTTAAAAAAAAAAATAGTCAACTACATCCTGACAATCTTGGAGGTTGAGGGTACGTGCCTTCTGAACACTGTACTTTGGTCAAGGGCCGCACGAAATCACGCCAGCATGACCTCGAACAGACTTGTGGAGTGGCCTGCCTCTGCCTCTGCCTGTCATTTTTTTTTTTCATATTGGGGGTATGCAGTACTACTAACAATATTCAATAGTGATAGACAGTGTGTGTAATCACACAGAGGCACACAGTCAGTGTCAAATACACAGCAGCTGTTTGTGTATCACAGGGCTGTGTACTTTAACACACACAGACAGATATCCTATAGTACTTTCAATTACAAATATATTTGCAAGCTGAACACTGCTTATGATACACAGTGTGCTGGCTTGTAATAGATAGAAGAGGATGGTAGAACTGCAAGGCCCAGCAGTGACTGTGGCCTGGCCTGTATGCAGTGTGTCTCACACACAAACACAAAAAACAAAAGACTAGAACAATATGAGCCCTCAAAAGGGCTTTTGTTTTGGGGTGCTTTCAGCAATAAAGAACAGCCTACCTTACTGTCCCTGTCTCTCTGTGGGCTGTATGCAGTGTGTCACCCACACATAGAGCTATGCTATAGTGAGTTCAATCACAAATACAGTGGAAAGATATGCACTGGTATAAAATATATGCACTGGTAGATATGCACTGGTGCTGCCAATGGAAGACTACAATTTCCAGCTGGGACTGTGGGGTGTATTTATGCAGTGTCACCCACAAAGAGAGCTATGCTATAGTAGGCTCAATCACACATACAGTGGAAAGATATGCATTGGTGGCAATACATTGTGCTGGCGGACTACAGCAAGGGCCAGCTGGGATTGTGGGCTACGTCTATGCAGTGTCACCCACAAAGAGAGCTATGGTATAGTAAGTTCAATATCAAATACAGTGTGCTGTCAATGGCAGACTACAAATTCCAGCTGGGACTGTGGGCGGTATCTATGCAGTGTCACCCACAAAGAGAGCTATGGTATAGTAAGTTCAATCACAAATACAGTGGAAAGATATGCACTGGTGGTAACACAGTGTGATGGGGGACTACAGCAAGGGCCAGCTGAGACTGTGGGCTGTATCTATGCAGTGTCACCCACAAAGAGAGCTCTGCTATATTAATTTCAATCACAAATACAGTGGAAAGATATGCACTGGTATAATACAGTGTGCTGCCAGTGGTGGACTACAAATTCCAGCTGGGACTGTACGCTGTATCTATGCAGTGTCACCCACAAAGAGAGTTATGGTATAGTAAGGTCAATCACAAATACAGTGGAAAGGCACTGGTGGTAATACAGTGTGCTGGTGGACTACAGCAAGGACCAGCTGGGACTGTGGGCTGGATCTATGCAGTGTCACCCACAAAGAGAGCTGTGCTATAGTAAGTTCAATTACAAATACAGTGGAAATATATGCACTGGTATAATACAGTGTGCTGTCAATGGCAGACTACAAATTCCTTTTCTTTTTCAAATTTATTCTTAAGGAAACATATCCATCGTTGGTTGAGCATAATCAATTGGTCATTGACTTTTTACAGCTGGTTTTGGAAGAGAATTTTTTCCTGTTTGGGGGGAAGGTTTTATCACCAGGTGACTGGTACGTCTATGGGGGCGGTGTGTGCACCATCATACGCTTGTCTCCACCTGGGGTACTGAGACGCAATGTATATGTAACAGAATTTTTCCAATGCCACGTCCCCCTATGGATAAGGTTTATAGACGATGTGCTGGTGGTGTGGAGGGGCAGTAGAGAGGAACAAAGTGAGCTCATAGAATTGTTGAACCAAAATGATCGAAATATCGGTTTAACCTATATCTGTGATGAGAAGGGAATCTCGTTTCTGGATCTTAAAATTGCGATCAGAAACAGTTCTCTGACAAGTTTCACATATAGAAAATTGATTGCAGGAAATACAATCCTCCATGCCACTAGCCAT
Organism: Hyperolius riggenbachi; assembly: GCF_040937935.1. Classification (NCBI taxonomy): domain Eukaryota; kingdom Metazoa; phylum Chordata; class Amphibia; order Anura; family Hyperoliidae; genus Hyperolius; species Hyperolius riggenbachi. The sequence goes on along the minus strand of NC_090646.1, from coordinate 10,831,601 downwards.
CATCCCGGTCGCCTGGTGAGAAACATTCCATATGGGCAGTTCCTTTGTCTGAGAAGGACCTGCTCTGAGGAGGAGGAGTTTTACAAAGAATCTAGGGAGCTCTATGCACGGCTGAGAGAGCGAGGCTACCCACACAAAAATCGTGATCGAAAAACCCCCCTTGGTCCAAAAGAAGGTGACGAGTCAAACACCGCCCCTAGGGAGAGAACACAGTTTGGGTCCCATTGGGATGGTTTGAGGGAGAGTTTGACCAGGGTCTGGCCGATCTTGACAGCATCACCAGAGAATGCTAAAATCGTGGGACCAAAACTGTCTTTGTCCCTGGGTGCTGAAAAGCCTAGCTACGCTGCTGTGCCCCATCATGATAATACAGACTGTAATGGAGGTTCCTCAACCAACATCCAGAGGTCTTCAGGAGAGGAAGCAGTCTCCTTCTCCAGTTATTGCATGATACATACAATGAGAAACATAACTATTCAAACACACTGCAATTTTGCAAGTTCTCTCACTTAGAAATCATGGAGGGGTCTGACATTCACATTGTAGGTGCATTCCCCCTGTGAGAGACAGCTTTTAAAAAAAAAAAAATAATTCAGGAAATCGCATTGTATGATTTTTAAATAATTTATTTGTATTGCACTGCTGCACATAAGTAATTGAGCAACTGGCAATCAACAAGAATTCTGGCTCTCAAAGATCTGTTTCTCTGCCTTTAAAAAGTCCTCCTCTAGTACTCCACTCATTAATCTAAATTAGTAGCACCTGTCTGAGCTCTTTAAAGACAACTGTCCAACCTGCAGTCAGTCAGATTCCACCTACTACCATGGGCAAGACCAAAATGCTGGCAAAAGACACCAGAGACAAAATTGTGGACCTCCACCTGGCTACGAGGCAATTGCCAAGCAGCTTGATAAAAATAGATCAACTATTGGAGCAATTGTTAGAAAACGGAAGAGGATAAAGATGACTGTCAGTCTCCCTCAGACTGTGGCTCAATGCAGGATATCACCTCGTGGGGTGTCAGATGATAAGAAAGGTGGGGCCTGAGGAATAAGCCCAGAACTACAAGGGAGGAGCTGGTCAATGACATGAAGAGAGCTGGAACCACAATTTCAAAGGTCGCTGTCAGTAGAATATGTAAACCTAAACATTGTAACATTCTGGATGTGGGCACACTGCTTTCACAACTAGGATGGTAGAATGGCTAGTCATTAGTTTATAGAACCTGGTGCCAAGGCCGGTTCTAAACTTTTGAGCCTGAAACAAGCCCCTGATTTGGAATGATTGCACAGCATTTGACAATTTGCACCACTGTGCTTTCAGAAATAAAAATGCCATCAGTATAGGTAGGTAGGTGGCCAAATATAGGTGGCCCCAGTATAGAAAGCCAGGTATAGGTGCCCCCTATATAGGAAGCAAGGTGTAGGTGTCCTAGTATAGGAATCCATGTATAAGTAGCCAAGTATAGGTGCCCCCAGTATAGGAAGCCAGGTATGGGTGTACCTAGTATAGGTAGACAGGTATAGGTGCCCCCAGTATAGGAAACCAGGTATAGGTGCCCTCAGTATAGGAAGCCAGGTATGAGTGCCCCAGTATAGGCAGCCAGGTTTAGGTGCCCCCAGTATAGGTAGCCAGGTATAGGTGCAAACAGTATAGGTAGACAGGTATAGGTGCCCCCACTTTAGGTAGCCTAGTATAGGTGCCCCCGGTTTAGGTAGCCAGGTACTGGGTGGAAGGATATGTGTGACACTGCTGGGGGGGGGGGGGAAACAGCATAATTTTTCCCCCTTGATTGCCCCCCCCCCCTTGCAGAGCTGGAGCAGCTGTGTGCTTTGCTCCATGCGATGATGCGTCTGCTTCGGCAGCCGGGTCCTCTCTGGTTGCCTGATCTCTGTGTGACACATGTAATCACAAGACATGCAAGAAAACAGGAAGTAGAGGGGAGATGGTTGCCAGAGCTGACGCATCATTGTATGAGGTGTGCAGGTAAGTTATTTACAAAACGCACTGCAGCATCAGTTCTTCAGGGGGGCACAGGAGGGAGGGGCTCATGGAGAGGGAGGGCAAATGATGTCTGCCCCCCTCCCCACTTCTGCTGGATGGGCACATCTTCCATGCGTGTGTCACCCCTTCCACATATGTGCCCTCCGAGTCCTAGCGCTCCCCCAAGTAAAGGCAGCATGAAGCAGGTGCTGCTGGCCGGGTGCTAGGGACAGAGTTCCCTCTGATATCCCCAGGCAGCTGTAAGGACTTTCACAGACTGCCTATCTGAGGGTCATTTTACAATTCATCCTTTACGTTGCATTGCAGCAGGTAAAACCATTGCATGGCACAGCACATGAGTCCTATGGGCCAATCACAATGATTGTTATGCGTCGGGATAATGCAGTGGATGCACTTGAGTTAGTGTAACACTTGCACTTGCCTTGTCAGTGAAGCATACTTTCATTGCACTGTATGCCTCACTGTATGGTTGCACTGCCCAATAAATGTGTGATACAAAGTTTTTGATACTCTGGAATGCAATTGAAGAATAATCACAATGCACTCTTGATAGTGTGAAAAGAGCCTACAAATTGACATAACATCAAATATTTATACAAAGTGAATTCAAGTGAATTACCAAATATCTCTTGTTTTAAAAAAAATCAAACCATATTTTACAGTGCTCACAATAAAGATGTTTTATTCCTTCTGGTCTACTTAATATGGTGTTAATACAAATAAAGCAACAATTCCAAACTATCAGTAAGGTATAGGAAACATTCATGAGTTTAGTTTCCTGTTATTTATTTTGAAAACTGTCTGGTGTTTAATTCTGGTTTTAGGAGAATAATGTATAATTTAGGAAGAAATATACAGCCCAGTACTCCAGCACTGGAGGTCAGTATGGCAAATACCTCCACAGCCACCATGTACTTCCCTCTGGTGCTCACATAGGCCGGGATCATGGCAATCCAGACACTGCAGAACACCAGCATGCTGAACGTGATGTACTTGGCCTCATTAAAGCTGTCCGGTAATGTCCTCACCATGAAAGCCAGGAGAAAGCTCACAGCTGCCAGAAACCCCATATAGCCCAACACAGAGTAGAAGCCAATCACTGACCCCTCATTACACTGAATGATGATTACACCAGGAGAAGAGAACATGTCATACTCCTGAAAGGGAGGAGATACTGATAACCAGATTATACAAATCAGAATTTGTAAAGAAGAACATATAAATATAACATAAGGAGATAAGTTTGGGCCAATCCATTTTTTCCAGGGGCTTCCAGGTTTGGTGGCTTTGAAAGCAATGCAGACTGTGATTGTTTTAGACAAAACACAGGAGACAGAAACTGAGAAGATGATTCCAAATGAGGTTTGTCTCATCATGCAGGTTACATCTACAGGACGTCCGAGGAACAAGAACACAGAGAGGAAGCTCAGTAGGATGGAGGCCAGGAGAATGATGCTCACAGTCCGGTTATTGGCTTTCACTACTGGTGTATCCCGATAGGAAATAAACACTTTCAATACAATGGCAGTGATGGTGATGCCCAACAGAGAGACTACAGAAAAGATGAGGGTCAAGTAATCTTCTTCAAATGACAAATACTCGAATGTTTTGGGAATACATGATGTTTTCTTCTCATTGGGCCATTCTTCATCAGGACATTTCTGGCAATTTTCACTGTCTATAGATGAGAACAAGTAGTGGCTGAACAATAACTCTCAGGTAGGGTAACTTGCCTTCAAGATTGTAAGCTGTGTGTTTTCTCCCATTTTGCATGCATTAAAGAATGAAAAGACGTGATAGAATTAGGCTGTAGAGAGGACCCGAGAAGACAAGATACAGATGGAGGGGAAAGGTCCTTCCAGTCAGTGGCATAACTAGAGATTATGGGGCCCCACAGCAAAACTTTCATTTGGCCATGAGATGTAGGCACTCCTGAGCAATGCCGCCTGCCCCTACCCTATGCATAGGAGGTAACTGGGCAATTTACATTCTCATTCTACACTGCATATAGTCAATGGGCACAGAGTCATAGGATGGAGGGACACAAGAAAATTAACAGTGAATACATCAAGTACCACCGGGCCCCTTCTGCTCCAGGGTCCCTTAGCAGCTGCTATGGCTATTGCTACGCCCTTGCTTCCAGTTTATTCTGACAAATAGGAGATATGGTTATACCTAGAATCTGTAAGGTATTCAAAAATGCTGCTAATGACCTCAGTTGTACCAAAGGTGCATAATAAAACATACCAAATGAAACAAGCTTTTGTAGAGATGTAATATTTTCTTCAGTCATCCACAAGCTTTGTGATCTGGATGCAGCTTTGGAGGGGGAGGAACAGTTAGAAGGGTGGAGGTTATCTTAACTTATGGTTGAAGGAGATGGCATGATCAGGGCCAGATTTAGGCCAAGGCCACCTACGCCATGGCCTAGGGCACCATGGGAGAAAGGGCACCAAAGCAGCAGGTTCAACTGATGCAGCATTTGCAAGCTTTCAAATGCTGCAGTGCAGGGAGATCAGGCAAGCACCTGACTGCAGTACTCTGCTACTAGCTGCTTTCTGTGCACGTTTGCATTGTGGCCGGCGGATATGGACTTGGGCAGCATTAGAGACAGAAAGGAAGAGGAAGCTTCTGCACTGGAGAAGAGTTGAGAAATGACTGACACAGATGGCTGCTGTGGTGTGAAGGCGAGCTGGCTACCTATACTGTAAGGTGGGGGTGGAAAAAGGAGGCATTAAGGGAGTCATCTGGCTACCTATACTGGAGGGAAAGGGGTAAGGGGTCGTCTCGCTACCTATAATGGAGGGAAAGGGGTAAGGGGTCGTCTGGCTACCTATACTGAAGGGAAAAGGGTAAGGGGTCGTCTGGCTTCCTATACTGGAGGGAAAAGGTAAGGGAGTCATCTGGCTACCTATACTGGAGGGAAAGGGGTAAGGGGTCGTCTGGCTACCTATACTGGAGGGAAAGGGGTAAGGGGTTGTCTGGCTACCTATACTGAAGGGAAAGGGGTAAGGGGTTGTCTGGCTACCTATACTGGAGGGAAAGGGGTAAGGGGTCATCTGGCTACCTATACTGGAGGGAAAGGGGTAAGGGGTTGTCTGGCTACCTATACTGGAGGGAAAAGGGTAAGGGGTAGTCTGGCTACCTATACTGGAGGGAAAGGGGTAAGGGGTCGTCTGGCTACCTATACTGGAGGGAAAGGGGTAAGGGGTCATCTGGCTACCTATACTGGAGGGAAAGGGGTAAGGGGTCGTCTGGCTATCTATACTGGAGGGTAAGGGGTCGTCTGGCTACCTATACTGAAGGGAAAGGGGGAGGGGTCGTCTGGCTACCTATACTGGAGGGAAAAGGGTAAGGGGTCGTCTGTCTACCTATATTGGAGGGAAAGGGGTAAGGGGTCGTCTGGCTATCTATACTGGAGGGTAAGGGGTCGTCTGGCTACCTATACTGAAGGGAAAGGGGGAGGGGTCGTTTAGCTACCTATACTGGAGGGAAAGGGGGAGGGGTCATTTGGCTACCTATAATAGAGGGAAGGGGGAGGGGTCATCTCGCTACCTATACTGAAAGGGGGCAGCTGGTGACAGTGGCCTAGGGTGGTAAAGACTACAAATCCGGCCCTGGGCATGATAGGGATACAGAGAGAAAGAAATGCACATAAAGAGTGTGTGAGAGCAGGGATTAAAGGTTTTTTTTCTTTTTTCTCCTTTGTTAAAATTCAAATTTGTAAGAAATATTATCTGTTTGCTTTAGTTCATTTAGAATAAAAAAAAAACAGCATTCAGTGGACATTACTGAAGCTAATCCACCCATCCTATAACTACTGTACCTGTTCTATTAATCAGTAGCTAGGGAAGATCAGGGGAGTCAGTCCACTATGTTGGTGGTGGCTGGTGTCCTCTTGGACACTATGATCACGTATGTACAGAAAAAAAGCTGTATTAGCTTGAGCACTTTTCTGAGTCTCACTTACGGTGCCCAAACGCGGTACAGGAAAAACTTTCAATTTTCCAGTTTATTCGACTAAAACGGTCGAATTGAATGAAAGTCAAAATGAATCTTTTTTTTTTTCGATCAAGGAATACAAACAATTATCTTGTTGTTTTCAATAAAAATCTGTTTGGACATATTAGAAAAATCTTTATAATCGATCTAATGGAATAATCAAATTAAATTATCTAATTGAAAAAAACGAAAACAATGTACCATGTACGGACACCATTAGATAGTTGTGAATAAAAGCGTCTACTGCCAGTGATGATCCTAATCAGCTAATTATGATGACGTGAAGTTTAGTGTAAATTTTCACAATTACACCTAGACAAGTTGTTAATTGAAATGATTTTATATGATCATTCGGAATTACGTGTAATTTACGCATAATTTCATGCCGGCGTTGGCAGTGAATAGGAAGCCTCCATACATGCTATTGCTGCCAAAACTGCTACATATGTTAGGGATATGGTGGGTACAAGTCCACAAGAATTATTTTCAGAAAACCTAGTAGATTTAGAGAAAATTGATTTCAAATATGCAAAGAAAAAATGATTTTTAAACTCAGGAAAATGACAGTTTGAAAACCATTTTTCTTTGTATTTTTAAAATCGATTTTTGACCTGTACCCACTGTTCTCCTTAACCTATGTAGAAATGTTGGTAGCAATAGCATATATGGGGGCTTTGCTATTCACCGCCAAGTTCACAAATGCTTGCATTTACATCTGAAATGAATTACGCTTTTCCCCTGAAATTTTGGATTGCGGTTATGATGCGTAAATGCGAATTACGATGTTTAAGTACACTTTGGTGTAAATTCTGCTCATCACTTTTTTTCTGCTACTGATTAAATAATTAGTGCAGACAGGGTATGTGACAGGCAGAGTGGGACTAGAGTATCAACCTTATTATAATTGTTTTGGATAAGGATGGGCATGAATATTTTTGTGAGTAGTGAAATGGATCAGTGTGTATGAGCAGGGGGTCATGGCAGAGAGGGTTAGCTGACCTGTATTGCTGCCTCTTGTAACTGTGCTGCACGCTGCTCTCCATCTCCATGACACTTCCACCTTCACAGCTAAAACTAGCAATGAGAATGAAAAAGTGTCAGAATGATGGGGAGCAGCATTCTGCGCAGTGGTAAGAGGCAACACTACAGTTAAAGAGAAAGTGTAACCAAGAATTGAACTTCATCCCAATCAGTAGCTGATACCCCCTTTTACATGAGAAATCTATTCCTTTTCTCAAATGAATCATCAGGGAGCTCTTTATGGCTGATATTGTGGTGAAACCCCCTCCCCCAGTGTGATGTCAGTACCGGGGTGCTGACATCACACTGTGGGAGCCTTGTTGCATTGTGGGAAATAACAGCTGCGCTCTTCTGTGCTTTGAATCCGACAGGAGAAATGTGCTATACAAATGTTCGGATTATTAATATTACCCCAAGCACAGTGCGTTAAGCGCAGTGCCTGTGATAATGCGCTGCAGCCCTTGCGTTGGATCGGATAAACCCGGCGCACCGCAATTGATTGTAATCAGTGTGAAAGTCTCCAAAGACTTTCATTGCTTTTGCGGCCCCTTGGGGTAAAATAGGGTAACACAACGCAGGTTTACCCTGCAAGTGTGAAAGGGGCAGGATATTCTAGTTCCAGCCCTGTTGACGTAACAAATGCAAGTAAAAGCTTCTCACCTGTGATATTGGATATTTCCCCTTCTGAACACGGCAAACACTTATAGCAGCAGACATGGTGACTATTGCCAGGAGCTACTCTGAACCCAGGAAGACATCTGTCATTGCATCGGGATACTGGGACCTTAAAGGGAATGGATAATTATGTTATTTGTTATATTTTTATTTTTTTTTACAACATTTAAAGAAAAAGTACCCTCACTGAGTAAATACCATGACACAACACCATGGATAAAGTTGCAAAAATGGTACAACATTTATTGATACATGACTAGAGATGTCGCGAACGGTTCCAGGTGAACTTTGGTGGTTCGCATTCGGCAAGAGCAGGCAAACTTTTCCGGAAGTTCGATGCGTCCCATAATGCTCTATTGAGCAGAACTTTGACCCTCTACATCACAGTCAGCAGGCACATTGTTGCCAATCAGACTACACTCACTCCTGGAGCCCCACCCCCCCTTATAAAAGGCAAGGTCCTTGTGCCATTTTACTCACTAGTCTGCCTGCACTTATTAGTTAAGGGACAGCTGCTGCCAGACTCTGCTAGGGAGAGTTTAGTTAGGCTCTTATAGGCTTGTCCCTAGCTAATTGTTATTACTTTCCTTCCTCCCTTTCACCTCACTCCCCCTGGAGGGAGGAGGGTCTCATCTTCCAGGGAATTGTAGAACTTCAAAAGCCAGCTTATATACCTTGGCCAGGAATTGAACCCAGGTCTGAGTGCTTGGTAGTAAGCTCTCTTAACCACTATACCACCACCAACACTACATGTGGAAGGCAGCCTAGCATGTACCATTATGATCTATCCTAGAGAAAAATGAGCTTGCTTAAAGATTTGTAGGCTTTTAAAAGCCAGCTTACATACCTTGGCCAGGAATTGAGCCAAGGTCTTGGTCGGGAATTGCACCCAGGTCTGAGTGCTTGGTAGTTAGCTCTCTTAACCACTATTCCACCACCAACACTACATGGTGAAGCCAGCCTAGCATGTACTATTATGATATATCCCAGAGAAAAATGAGCTTGCTTAAGGATGTGTAGTATGTCAAAAGCCAACTCACATTGGCCAGGAATAGAACACAGTATCTGTGGCGCAATTGGTTAGCGTGTTAGGCTGTTAACTAAAAGGTTGGTGGTGCAATTACACCCAGGCATGGCCTTACCTTTTGTGTTCAACAGTTTTCCGAAGAGAACCCCAGATAGCCATGTAGATTCCTCTCTCTCTCTCTCTCTCTCTCTCTCTCTAGTAGGGATGGTCACCGCTTTCAGCGGAATTGTATTTTCCGCAATTTTGGGCAGAAATTGGTCATTCCATTCCGTTTGGTCGGAACGGTATTGCTTTTTCAATCCGGCAGAATTCCGAAATTGCCTGTGAAATTCTGCTGGTATCCGTTGATGCCATTGAAGTTAATTTTCAGCTTAAAACCATCAAGTCCTAGAGAGAGAGAGAGAGCAAGCTCATTTTTCCTCTTGGGTATATCACAATGGTACATGCTAGGCTGGCTTCAGCATGTGGTGTTGGTGGTGGTATAGCGGTTAAGAGAGCTGACTACTAAGCACTCAGACCGGGGTTTAATTCCCGGCCAAGGTATGTAAGCTGGCTTTTAAAAGCCTACAAATCTTTAAGAAAGCTCATTTTTCTCTAGGATAGATCATAATGGTACATGCTAGGCTGCCTTCCCCATGTAGTGTTGGTGGTGGTATAGCGGGTAAGAGAGCTGACTACCAAGCACTCAGACCTGGGTTCAATTCCCAGCCAAGGTATATAAGCTGGCTTTTGAAAGCCTACAAATCTTTAAGCAAGCTCATTTTTCTCTAGGATAGATCATAATGGTACATGCTAGGCTGCCTTCTGTATGTAGTGTTGGTGGTGGTATAGCGGTTAAGAGCGCTGACTACCAAGCACTCAGACCTGGGTTCAATTCCCGGCCAAGGTATATAAGCTGGCTTTTGAAATTCAACAATTCTCTGGAAGATGAGACACTGAGGGATACAGAGGGATACACTGTCTGATAATGTAGTGTAGGCCTGTAATTGAACATTGAATGAGATTTGTGACCTTAAAATAAGGGTTTATGTGAAATCTAGATTTTTGTCTGGGACTTTTGATGTGTACTTCACTCAATCATGTCTTCCTCCAGATATTAGATCCCTTGAAACATGTTTTCTATCATTTTTCCAGCCGGTAGAAATGTTTCTAAATTTTGAAGTGCGCCTCCCCATTGAAGTCTATTGCGGTTCGCAAACTTTTCCGTGAACCGAACCTTCCGCGGAAGTTCGCGAACCGAAAATCGGAGGTTCGTGACATCACTATACATGACACGAACTGAGGTTTAAAAACAATTAAAAGGTTCCCCAAATGTAGGTTATAACCATATGTCCTGAAAACATCAATACCTCAACAAGTGTATATGATATAAATATTTGCATAAAACATGAGATTAAATTGCTCTGGTTTAGCACAAAAGTATATGTGAATACCAAGAAGTGACCACAAAAAAGGCTTTAAGCTTGGATGCAACAGGATTGTGAGGGATGCAAAAAAGTTCCCCTAAGTGTCCAACCTAAATACAGTTGGCATATAAATTGTGCAAAGCTATTTCTCCAAGATTGAAGATAGTCTGTATCAAAAAAGGTAGGTATGCTTTAACAAGCAAATAGTGCACAGAGAATATCCGTGTCAAAAAATCATCCAGGGAAAACAGCTGTTTGTGAAAACCTCATAAGAAATGAAACACATCAATCATGTATGTAATAGTGCCAAAGAGTGACCTGGTGAAAACGATATGAGTGAAACAAAGGGCTTACCAGAGTGAGGGGGGTTAACCAGGACCGGGGAGCTCTGCCCTACGCACTCGCAGACAGCGTCTGCTTCAATGGAGGCTGCTGAACTAAAATCAATGCGTGCTTATAAGGAGGAAATGGAAGGTGGGGAGGCGCTGCGCAATTGCGTGCGGCCACACGTATCAGTTCCGGTCTGTGGAGCGCCGACATCAGTGCTCCAGAGCAGAATCACGTGACTCCCAGGCATGCGACCATAAGGTCGCACACCACAGAAAAGGATTACGTCCGGCTGTGCGACCATAACGTCGCACTCAGATAGTAAAAGAAAAGCGGTAAATTTATAAAATAATAAGCAGGTCACCCCACCGCACAGTTCAATAATATATTACAACTTTTCATTGGTAAAAACAAGGAACACTAAGAGCCCCAATAGTGTTATATGTACTGGTAAATGGTTACTAAATAGAGTAAATATTACTACTTACAAAAAAAATGTAAATATTAAGATGGTGTTCAGCTTACCGTCCCAGTTTTCCAAATGATTTCATTGGGCTCAATGGAAAAAGCATTTTCTCCCGTTGAAGATGCATTGAAAGACCCGGCAACTCTCCTCACAGCTGTTGTACCATTTGGGGTATCATGGAAGGTCCAGCTAGTCAGGATCAATGGAAAAGACAAGTCCCCTTTTTTGTTATGAGTTATGTGTTCTCCGAGTTGCATGTCAAGAGTTTTTCTCAAGTACTTCTGGAACTTTTAGTTTGTGAAAGATAGAGATTTTATTCTTTAATCTAAAGAGACATTTGTGTACATGTGTGTTATTGTATCCCTAAGCTGCACCATTTAACAAGTAAGAATCTGATCATCATGAATATTTCTTTATCCCCCCACTGAAGAAAAATCTCTTTTCTTGATGAATACATTCTAAAGTTTACATAACAATCTGATGGTAAAGTGACTAAATGCACAAAAGAAAAAAGGAGAAGGTAACCCCCCCCCCCCCCAAAAAAAAACAAAACAAAACAAAAACATGGGCTAATTCATATTCCTTTGCATTCTACAGTCAAAGTTAACTATAACATACAACTAGCACAGGACACGGGGGTTCTCCAGGGTGCTGAACTTCTGCTACTATTTGTGTAAACACAAATGAGGGCAGAACTGCTGGCACAGTTCCCCAAGCGTATAATTAACCCAAAAATCCAGATAATAAGGGATGGCCAGGCATAAATATACCAGACCCCATGTCCTTCAGCACAGGGGGCTTTCTAGCAAAGGATGCTAGAAAATAATCAAATCCCTTCAGAAAAGCACCCGAGCCCAGTGGAGAAGGGCCCCAAGCTGCTCAGCAGTCAGCACATCCAGGGCCCTCAAGGGGCCCCACATTCCTACACAGAAAGGGAGAGTGTAAGTGTTACCTACATTATGGGAAAGGAGCTCCAGTGGGGTAGCAATAGGGGTTGCAGAAGTAGTGGCCACATCAGGGCCCTTGGACCAGAGGGGCCCCGAGGGACCTACCCTCAAACACAGTATTAGCTCTTTATTGGTCTTGTGCTGACAATATACTCTTATATAGATGCTTTAAATAGCAGTGATCATTAATACACAGTTTCCCATCCCCTTTTTGCACCTATGACACTGTGTTGTCCTTGCTTGGTTTTGGTGCGCTGTATCCATTTTTATGTATAGAGTGTTTGGAGGGCCCCAATATAAAACTTGCACTGTGGCCCACAGCTTCTTAGCTACGCCACTTAGGATCTCCCTTACAAATGAAGGGAAAACCATTATAAATAGGTATTTTTCAGAACCCTTATTCATTCAAAAAGATGAAAACTATAATAGAATCAATAATAATAATAATAATAATAATAATAATAATAACAATAAAAAAATAAAATAAAAAAGAGATTTATCTTCAACAATGGACACTGCTTTGTATAAGCCACCTCTTACCAAATGCTGATATCAGATTCTGTTAGGTATAGTCACTGCACCTCGGTAAATGTCACATGAGCAGGCAGTGGACATAAAGTTTACTGCCAATTATGTAATGCTTAATCCTGATTGTTCAGGCAGTCATAGACATCACCGCGCCTGGAACTATAATTGGCAGAGGGTAGGGACCTCCAATCCAGCCCGCCCATTCACCTCTCTATGCCCCGGGGATGGTGACATCAGTGCTGTTCCAAGCATGGTGAGCCACAGGAAAGGGAGAGAGGTGGCAGTGGGGGATTTTATTAGTATATTGCACCTAAGGAATCCATCATCAGTGACTGCTAAAATACATTGGGCTTGATTCACTAAACCGTAATATCACACCTTATCAAAGATCACACCTTATGAAAAGACATCACACCTTATGAAAAGACATCACACCTTATGAAAACATATCACACCTTATCAAAGATATCACACCTTATCAAAGTCAACAAGCCTTATCAGAGTAGCATATCGAGCGCTACAAACGTATGCCTGCTAATTGGCAATGGCCCCCGTCCTGCCCTGAGCCCCTGCGGGCTCGTATCGCTCGCTGTGCTACTCTGATAAGGTGTAATATCTTTTCATAAGGTGTGATATTTGAGTTATCACGGTTTAGTCAATCAAGCCCATCGTGTAGAAATAAAAAATATTTCTTTCATCTATATTGTGCTTTGGTTAGATGTTAACCACTTCCCGACCGCCGTATAGACAATTGGCGGCCGGGAAGTGGTCCCCGCAAGGACCGCCGTATTGACAAATGGCGGCGGTCCTTTTACGGGCATGGGCGGTGCGATTGCGTCATTCGTGACGCGATCGGCCGCCGGGGACTGTCTCCGCCCACCTCGCGCTGTAACCCGCCGGCCATTCGGAAGCGCCGGCGGGTTACTAGCACCCGGATCGCCGCATACAAAGTGTATAATACACTTTGTAATGTTTACAAAGTGTATTATACAGGCTGCCTCCTGCCCTGGTGGTCCCAGTGTCCGAGGGACCACCAGGGCAGGCTGCAGCCACCCTAGTCTGCACCCAAGCACACTGATTTCCCCCCCCCCTGCCCCCTGATCGCCCACAGCACCTCTCAGACCCCCCCCCTGCCCACCCCCAGACCCCTGTTTGCACCCAATCACCCCCCTAATCACCCATCAATTACTCCCTGTCACCATCTGTCAACGCTATTTTTTTTTATCCCCCCCTGCCCCCGGCCCCCTCCTGATCACCCTCCCACCCCTCAGATTCTCCCCAGACCCCCCCAGACCCCCCCCTGTGTACTGTATGCATCTATCCCCCTGATCACCTGTCAATCACCTGTCAATCACCTGTCAATCACCAATCAATCACCCATCAATCACCCCCTGTCACTGCCACCCATCACTCAGCCCCTAACCTGCCCCTTGCGGGCAATCTGATCACCCACCCACACCAATAGATCGCCCGCAGATCCGACGTCAGATCACCTCCCAAGTGCAGTGTTTACATCTGTTCTCTACCCTAAACACCCACTAATTACCCATCAATCACCCATCAATCACCCCCTATCACCACCTGTCACTGTTACCAGATCAGACCCTAATCTGCCCCTTGCGGGCACCCAATCACCCGCCTACACGCTCAGATTGCCCTCAGACCCCCCCTTATCAATTCGCCAGTGCAATATTTACATCTGTTCTTCCCTGTAATAACCCACTGATCACCTGCCAATCACCCATCAATCACCCCCTGTCACTGCCACCCATCAATCACCCCCTGTCACTGCCACCCATCAATCAGCCCTTAACCTGCCCCTTGCGGGCAATCTGATCACCCACCCACACCAATAGATCGCCCGCAGATCCGACGTCAGATCACCTCCCAAGTGCAGTGTTTACATCTGTTCTCTACCCTAAACACCCACTAATTACCCATCAATCACCCATCAATCACCCCCTATCACCACCTGTCACTGTTACCAGATCAGACCCTAATCTGCCCCTTGCGGGCATCCAATCACCCGCCTACATGCTCAGATTGTCCTCAGACCCCCCCCTTATCAATTCGCCAGTGCAATATTTACATCTGTTCTTCCCTGTAATAACCCACTGATCACCTGTCAATCACCTATCAATCACCCTCTGTCACTGCCACCCATCAATCACCCCCTGTCACTGCCACCCATCAATCAGCCCCTAACCTGCCCCTTGCGGGCAATCTGATCACCCACCCACACCAATAGATCGCCCGAGATCCGACGTCAGATCACCTCCCAAGTGCAGTGTTTACATCTGTTCTCTACCCTAAACACCCACTAATTACCCATCAATCACCCCCTGTCACTGCTACCTATCAGATTAGACCCCTATCTGCCCGTAGGGCACTCAATCACCCGCCCACACCCTCAGAACGCCCTCAGACCCCAGCCCTGATCACCTCGCCAGTGCATTGCTTGCATCTATTCCCCCCTCTAATCACACCTTGAGACACCCATCAATCACCTCCTTTCACCCCCTAGCACACCAACCCATCAGATCAGGCCCTAATTTGCCCCGTGTGGGCTCCTGATCACTCGGCCAAATCCTCAGATCCTCCTCAGACCCCCTTCCGATCACCTCCTCAATGCATTGATTGCATCTATTTTCCCCTCTAACCACCCCCTGAGAAACCCATCAATCACCTCCTGTCACCCCCCTAGCACTCCTATCCATCAGATCAGGCCCAATACAACCTGTCATCTAAAAGGCCACCCAGCTTATGACCGGTTCCACAAAATTCGCCCCCTCATAGACCACCTGTCATCAAAATTTGCAGATGCTTATACCCCTGAACAGTCATTTTGAGACATTTGGTTTCCAGACTACTCACGGTTTTGGGCCCGTAAAATCCCAGGGCGGTATAGGAACCCCACAAGTGACCCCATTTTAGAAAAAAGACACCCCAAGGTATTCTGTTAGGTGTATGACGAGTTCATAGAAGATTTTATTTTTTGTCAAAAGTTAGCGGAAATTGATTTTTATTGTTTTTTTTTTTTCACAAAGTGTCATTTTTCACTAACTTGTGACAAAAAATAAAATCTTCTATGAACTCGCCATACACCTAACAGAATACCTTGGGGTGTCTTCTTTCTAAAATGTGGTCACTTGTGTGGTTCCTATACTGCCCTGGCATTTTAGGGGCCCTAAACCGTGAGGAGTAGTCTAGAAAACAAATGCCTCAAAATGACCTGTGAATAGGACGTTGGGCCCCTTAGCGCACCTAGGCTGCAAAAAAAGTGCCACACATGTGGTATCGCCGTACTCAGGAGAAGTAGTATAATGTGTTTTGGGGTGTATTTTTACACATACCCATGCTGAGTGGGAGAAATATTTCTGTAAATGGACAATTGTGTGTAAAAAACAAATCAAACAATTGTCATTTACAGAGATATTTCTCCCACCCAGCATGGGTATGTGTAAAAATACACCCCAAAACACATTATACTACTTCTCCTGAGTACGGCAATACCACATGTGTGGCACTTTTTTGCAGCCTAACTGCGCTAAGGGGCCCAAAGTCCAATGAGCACCTTTAGGCTTTACAGGGGTGCTTACAATTTAGCACCCCCCAAAATGTCAGGACAGTAAACACACCCCACAAATGACCCCATTTTGGAAAGTAGACACTTCAAGGTATTCAGAGAGGGGCATGGTGAGTCCGTGGCAGATTTCATTTTTTTTGTCGCAAGTTAGAAGAAATGGAAACTTTTTTTTGGTCACAAAGTGTCATTTTCCGCTTACTTGTGACAAAAAATAATATCTTCTATAAACTCATTATGCCTCTCAGTGAATACTTTGGGATGTCTTGTTTCCAAAATGGGGTCATTTGGGGGGTATTTATACTATCCTGGAATTCTAGCCCCTCATGAAACATGTCAGGTGCTCAGAAAAGTCAGAGATGCTGGAAAATGGGAAAATTCACTTTTTGCACCATAGTTTGTAAACGCTATAACTTTTACCCAAACCAAAAAATATAGGCTGAATGGGTTTTTTTAATCAAAAACATGTTTGTCCACATAAATTTTACTTTATTTGAAAAATGTCAGCACAGAAAGTTAAAAAAAATCATTTTTTTTGACAAAATTCATGTCTTTTTTGATGAATATAATAAAAAGTAAAAATCACAGCAGCAATCAAATAGCACCAAAAGAAAGCTTTATTAGTGACAAGAAAAGGAGCCAAAATTCATTTAGGTGGTAGGTTGTATGAGCGAGCAATAAACCGTGAAAGCTGCAGTGGTCTGAATGGAAAAAAAGTGCCTGGTCCTTAAGGGGGGTAAAGCCCACGGTCCTCAAGTGGTTAAAGAGGAATTCAACTCTGACATAATATTCAGTGTGTTTTCCTAATTGTTATTACCGATACAGTTATCAAATTTGCTTTGGGTCACAAGAAGTATTGTTGTCTGTCTGCAAATTACAAGTTCCCAAAGTACAGTTTATCCACTCTGAAAGTGAGCATGGCATTGTATTGCATAGCTGCTGTATTCATGTATTTAAATCTATCTAGTGATCACTTCTCGTCTCTCTCTGCTTCTGCTTTGTGTGCAGCTCAGTTTCAGCACTGATGCTAATGTATACCAACGGTAGCTAACAAAGGAATGTAAACAAAATATAATGTTATCATCTCTGCAGGAATGTAAACAAAAGATAATGTTATCATCTCTGCAGCAGGATCTTCAGTGTAGCTTTCCACTGAAGAAAAGAAGTGCTGTGTTTAACTGTCCTTTATCTGTGGGGTACCTCCGGGCTCTGTCCATGGCCCCCTCCTCTTTTCCATTTACATTCACAGTTTCAGCAACACAAAATGAACCTAAACTGAAGTAAAAATAAAACTTTAACTAACCTGACCGCAAAAAAAAAATCTCTATTACGCATGTATCCTGGCGACGGGCACGTGAACTAGGAGGCACATGGGCATAGCAGAGCATGCGCAATGACTGTCAACCCATAAGTCGGCTGGCCAAAAGAGTGTTATTGCCGGGGGGGGGGGGGGGGGGGCTTGGAGGATTACTTTAGTGATAGCGCAGTGTGCCTGCAGGGGGCTGGTAGATGTCCCAGTTAAGTTATATATATACATTGTGAGAAAACGCGGAAAAGCCGCCGCATATGCCAAGAACGAGGCGGCTGATTCCGCGTCCAAAGCGGCGGTTTGCACGCATGGACACGCGTCTGGTAGTATGGTGGAATGCGGAAAAGCCGCTGCATGTCCCGACAGCAAAGCGGCTGCTTGCATGCGGCGGCGTGTGCTTGGTGTGGCTGGGTCTGTTAGTGCACCTAGACAGATGGAGAGCTATGCACGCGCGGGCCTGAATGCAGGACCTTTATACCAGCAGGGGAAGTGTCAGCTGATCAGGAAGGTCAGCTGATTCCTGTAGGACTCATGATTGGCTGAAAGGTTCGGGCGGGGTAGCAGAGTCCAGCAACTATATATTCTGCTGCTTGTCAGTTGCTGGTTGTCTGCCATTGCTAACACTTGCGTGAAGGCACTCAGACCTTAGCTAGACCCGACAGTGTGCCAGAACCGGCTGGAGCTGGGAATCCACACTGAGTCAGATTCTTGATAGCTTAAAGTACTAATTGTATGGTATTATTTGTTAGACCAGTTCCAGGGTGTTGAGATCAAGGCCCTCACACCCCAGACTAGGAATACTGTGTATCCTCTGTGTATTCTCTAGACTAGTTCCAGGGTGTTGTGAATACGGACCTCACACCCAAGACTAGGGAACTGTATTATCTTTTATGTTGTGCTCTAGACTAGTTCCAGGGTGTTGTGAATACGGACCTCACACCCAAGAGTAGGGAACTGTATTATCTTTTATGTTATGCTCCAGACTAGTTCCAGGGTGTTGTGAATACGGACCTCACACCCAAGACTAGGGAACTGTATTATCATTTGTTATGCTCCAGACTAGTTCCAGGGTGTTGTGAATGCGGACCTCACACCCAAGACTAGGGAACTGTATTATCATTTATGTTATGCTCCAGACTAGTTCCAGGGTGTTGTGAATACGGACCTCACACCCAAGGCTAGGGAACTGTATTATCATTTATGTTATACTCCAGACTAGTGCCAGGGTGTTGTGAATACGGACCTCACACCCAGACTAGGTTGTGTTATTACTGTGTTATGTTAGCCCAGTTCAGGGCAAAGCCTTATATATTAGCAGCAGGGCTTCCTGCGCCCCAGCCTTGGTCCCTCGCTCAGGGGTCCACAGGCTACAGGAATCTCACCCACCGCTCAGGGGTGAATTCCTCGGGAGTATAGGCCACCAGCTCCTCTGGTGGTCTTTACTCAGAGTTGTTACTGTTGCACCAAACACTTACACTCTCTCAGGTGTCTAGAGGTTAGACATATCTGATTATTGACGATTCCGCAGATCCTCAATGATCGGGTATATCTGTATTTTTGGGGATACTGCGGATCGCCAAGGATCAGATTCTCTCTCTGGTTGCTGACACCGATCGTTACATACATATATACATATATACATACATATATACATACATATATGCATATATATATATATATATATATATATTATTTTTTTTTATTTTTTTATTTCAGTTTACTTTCCCTTTAATGGACTCATTTGGTTTTCAATACCACTTATATGCAAACTATACACCACCTCTCAGGCCTAGACCTTAACTCCCTCCTAACACATGTTCCTGATTGCTTGCCTGCTATATTCTCTTTCATTCTCACAGTAATCAAGCCAGAGTCTCCAAACTTGGCATAGTTGGTCACTTGGTGACCGAGGTTTTAACTTCTGGGAAAGTGGGTGGAGCATAAAACAAGCAAATCAAATTTCAGCTGTTCATTTTAAAAGGGAAAATGTAAACTGCAGCTATTCTTTTTTTTTTTTTTTTTTAAATAGTCAAATTTATTAGGAAAATAATAAAAAAAACATTTATTAAAAAATAAATAAACATTGGGGGAGCGATCAGACCCCACCAACAGAACGCTCTGTTGGTGTGGAGAAAAGGGGAGGGATCACTTGTGTGCTGACATGTACGGCCCTGCAGCGAGGCCTTAAAACTGCAGTGGCCTATTTAGTGAAAAATGACCTGGTCTTTAGGGTGGTTTAACACTGCAGTTCTTAAGTGGTTAATATTCAGAAAAGTGGGTGGATCCCACAATAGCCAATCATTGATTTTCAAGGGTAATATTTAAATTGCTGACATCCTTAAACTGTTAATGGCAGAGGTCTCAAACCTGGCACAGTTGGTCATTGGGTGAATGGGGTTTAGATTCAGAAAAGGGGAAACAAACAGCCAATCACACGTGTTTTATTTCAAAAGGAAAATGTAAATTATTGATGCCAAGGATCTGAGGAAGCGGACTGCGATCTGTGAAATGCTTTAACAGTCCAGTGTCTAATAAAAATGTTAGTTACCTCATATAGGCTTTGTCCTTACTGAGAGGTAAGCTCTTTTTATGGTTTATAATTAACTTCTATTGTACCTAATTGTTGGGGTGCACAGTAGTATACAGGAGCACTAGAGAGTGATAGCCCTAAGTGACAGGGGCGATCACTAATCAGGAGTGGTCATACAGGTAATGTCGGTAACAGATCAATCAGTCAGAGGTACAGAGTCGTTAGGCAAAATCGGCTTAAGTATTCAGGCAATAGTCGGCAACAGATCAGATTGGCGGAAGTACAGAATCGTTAGACAAGATCAGGGTAAGTATTCAGGCAGAAGTCGGCAACAGATCA
The DNA here is from genome assembly GCF_040937935.1 of Hyperolius riggenbachi. Lineage (NCBI taxonomy): Eukaryota > Metazoa > Chordata > Amphibia > Anura > Hyperoliidae > Hyperolius > Hyperolius riggenbachi. The sequence continues at coordinate 10,811,438 of NC_090646.1, read as the reverse complement.
GATTGGCAGAAGTACAGAATCGTAAGGCAGAGAGTAGTCAGAGGTACAGGCAAAAGGTCATACACAGTAATAATATAACACTGAACGGAAATGGAGAAAAACTAGACTTAACCAGGATTTCCTACAGTACAAGACCAACCTGCTGCAGTTCCACACTGCCCTTGCTCATGCAAAGCAGGAATACTTTACCAAGCTCATCGAAGCACAAGCTTCCAACCCCCGGCGTCTTTTTGCCACTTTCAACTCCCTGCTTAAACCCACCCCCCCACCCTCCGTTTCCTCCCTCTTTGCCACAGATTTAGCCACCCACTTCACCAACAAAATTGTCTCCATCCGCCAGGAAATCTCCAATCTACAATCTTCACCTCCCACCCCCTCCCAACCAGCTCCTCCTCCACCCTATCCTCCCCTCACATTCTTCACTCCTACTACCACCGAGGAAGTCAACCACCTACTGCAGACTTCACATACCACTATTTCCCCCCTTGACCCCATCCCTTCTGATTTACTCCAGCCTCACTTCACGGAATTGGCCCCAGTCCTCACTACCCTGTTCAACCTCTCGTTATCCACAGGCACTTTCCCCTCAGACTTCAAGCAGGCCACTGTACTACCCCTGCTCAAGAAACCCTCCCTCGACCCCTCGCTACCCTCCAACTACCGTCCTATCTCCCTCCTCCCCTTTGCCTCAAAACTCCTTGAGCGTCTGGTTCACAAACGCCTGACCCAGTACCTCAATGCCAACTCACTGCTAGACCCACTGCAATCTGGATTTCGGCCTGCCCACTCAACCGAAACTGCTCTCACCAAAGTGGTCAACGACCTTGCCTTAGCTAAAGCTGAAGGTAAATACTCCATTCTCCTCCTCCTTGACCTTTCAGCAGCTTTTGACACAGTAGATCATCCCCTACTCCTCCAGTCCCTCCAGTCCTTGGGCATTCACGATCTCGCCCTGTCCTGGCTTTCATCCTACCTCTCCAACCGCTCCTTCACGACCGCCTTCAATGAGTCCTCATCCACCCCCAACCACCTCTCGGTGGGAGTCCCCCAAGGTTCGGTCCTTGGCCCCCTACTGTTCACCCTATACACATCCTCCATTGGCAAGGTTATCTCCTCCATGGGTTTTAACTATCATCTGTATGCAGATGACACCCAGATCTACTTACACACCCCTGACATATCCCCCACTACCATGGACAAGGTCTCCTCCTGCCTATCAGCCATCTCCTCCTGGATGTCCGCTAGGTTCCTGAAACTAAATCTAGACAAAACGGAATTTATGATCTTCCCACCCCGGCCATCCACGAACCTCCCAGATGTGCATGTCACTGTTAACCACACTACCATTCGCCCTACCTCTCAAGCCCGTTGTCTGGGTGTCACCCTGGACTCCGCACTCTCCTTCACTTCCCACATCCAAAACCTCACAAAGTCCTGCAACTTCCACCTTCGTAACATCTGTAAGATTCGCCCTTTCCTGACCTCTGCCACCACCAAACTCCTCATCCATGCCCTCATAATTTCCCGCCTTGACTACTGCAATGCCCTGCTGTCTGGTCTCCCTATGACCCGAACAGCCCCACTGCAGTCCATCATGAATGCGGCAGCCAGAATTATCCAATGCTCCCATCGCTCCACCATGGCAGATCCCCTCCTTGAATCCCTCCACTGGCTTCCTATCCAGTCCAGAATCAGATTCAAGATACTGTGTCTGACCTACAAATCTGTCCACAAAACCTGTCCAACCTACATTTCCGATCTTACTCAGAGGTACACACCTAGCCGCTCACTCCGCTCTTCCAATGAACTTCGCCTAACCGCCCCCCGCATCACCCAGTCCCATGCACGCCTCCAGGACTTCTCAAGAGCTGCTCCAACACTATGGAACTCCCTACCTCCACCCATTAGGGCAGCCCCCTCTTTCAACATCTTCAAGAAAGCCCTCAAAACTCACCTTTTCACTCTGGCCTACTACCCCTCACAAGTGCTCTAAACCTACAGCTGAACTCTGGTCCCCTACCGTTCGTGTCCTTACCTCTCCCTCTAGATTGTAAGCCTTTGGGCAGGGTCCTCCTCCTTTTGTGTCCTACCTGAACATGCACCTCCATTACTGTGAACCCATCCTATGCATTTGAGTGAACCTAACTTGCCTAATCTCCATGCTCCATCCAGTGACTGAATAAGCATTACCTGGTACTCATACTGTGCTGTGTGATCTGGTTTTCTTGTATTCCTGTATTGTCATATTGCTGTATGTCACCCCTAAATATTGTCTGTAACCTAAATTAATGTTCAGCGCTGCGTAATATGTTGGCGCTTTATAAATACAATAAATAAATAAATAAATAATAAATAACAATAGTAATAATAATCCTAAGCTAAGTGTGAATCCCCGGGGTCCTGCCGGTTCAAGCACACAAGGATCTGATTAAGGTCTGAGAGCTTTCACTGTGAAGTTTCAGCAACAACAGACAATGAGTGAGTGACATCTCCAGGCTTAAATGCAGGAAGGCAATTCCAAGCGTCCCGCCCAGAACACTTCCACCAATCAGCAAGGAGAACAGCAGCCAGATGTCAGCTGACCGGCCGGTCAGCTGACTTGTCTCCTAAGTCCATAAAGGTCCTGCCGCTCTGTGCGCGAGCGTGCCGACTAGTGTTGGGCGAACACCTGGATGTTCGGGTTTGGGCCGAACAGGCCGAACATGGGCCAGATGTTCGGCATGTTCGGCCCGAACGCCGAACTCAATGGGAGTCAATGGGACCCCCGAACATGCCCATTTTGGGGGCCCTATGGGGTCGCAGGCATAAGGGGGGAGCATGCCCCGGTCGCGGGGGGGGGTCGGAAATTCCCCCCACCCCCTCCGCTAGCGCTCCCCCCTCTGCCCGCTTCCCCATACAAAAAGTTTAAATCAAGTTCAATAGTACCTGGGCTGGTGGCATTGGCTGGCAGTGGAGTGAGGAGGAGGAGGAGTCCGAATAGCAGAGTGACGTTGAGGCCGGGCAGCGGGCGGTTCAGCGCTAGTACCCTTGTGGTACTTCCGCCCTTTCTCTGACCTCACGTCCTCTGCGTGATGACGCATACGAGGGTACGCGTGATGCGTACCCTCGTATGCAGAGGACGTGAGGTCAGAGAAAGGGCGGAAGTACCACAAGGGTACTAGCGCTGAACCGCCCGCTGCCCGGCCTCAACGTCACTCTGCTACTCGGACTCCTCCTCCTCCTCACTCCACTGCCAGCCAATGCCACCAGCCCAGGTACACTACTATTGAACTTGATTTAAACTTTTTTTATGGGGAAGCGGGCAGAGGGGGGAGCGCTAGCGGAGGGGGTGGGGGGAATTTCCGACCCCCCCCGCGATCGGGGCATGCTCCCCCCTTATGCCTGCGACCCCATAGGGGGGCCGTATTGCGGCCTGTTCGGCCGAACAGGGCCCTGTTCGCCCGAACAGGGGCCCTGTTCGGCCCTGTTCGGGGGCATACAGAAGTTCGGGGCGAACCCGAACTTAAAAGGCCGAACACCATCAGGTGTTCGGCCGAACTCGAACATCACCCGAACAGGGTGATGTTCTGCAGAACCCGAACAGTGGCGAACACTGTTCGCCCAACACTAGTGCCGACCTGACCCGATGCGCGGCAAAGAGACCTGTTCTGCCCGAGGCCGTGAGGGATGCCTGCAATGATGCGGCGACAGCCGCCATGACGTCAGAAGCGGAATCGGCGGGTGCGCTGCTTTCCGCCGCTGAGGTAATTCCATCATTCATGTCAGCAACCTATCCAATGGAAAGACCCAAGGACCCGAGTGAGGATGGGCTTTACCTCACTGGCTAATATACTGTGGCTGCTGGACTTGCAACCCACATTTGTGAGCATTGCTCATATCCTTCTCTAATCTAAGAAAATTACCTTAACATCCTGCCCCATAATGAGATCCCAGTGTCTCTGTGTCTTTTTCTGTCTTCTCTGGAAGATCATTGGATTCCCCAGAATCCAACCCCTTACATCTTATCTTACTTTTGAGCTGGACAAATAGCAGATGGCAGTTTATCTAATATAAGGCCAAAACAAATAGGACTCACAACCAACAGGGTTTAAAGAGGAGCTGTCAGCCACACTGTCCCAGAAAAAAAAAAGACTTGCTCTAGTACTCACATATGTATTGCACTGTCCATGTTTTTATTTTAGTGATTTTTCTACAGTAAAAAAAAAGAAAAAATCCTTCTCAGCATTTCCCACTTTAAGTGTGGCTATTTTGAAGACAATCCTAATGTCATTTCCTCCCTTACTCTCCTCTGCCTGACTGTGTATGCATAGAAAGTGCATTGTCTCAGCATGAGAAATATTGGCCAATCAGAGAGGAAAAGAGGTGCAGGGATGCTCATCCGGATTCCAGATATCCGGGTAACCCGGATAACCAAACAATTTTATGCTATCCGGACCGGATAACTATCTGTGGATATTTGGCTGCATAACCGGGATATCCGCGGATATTGCGGCTATCCGGCTCTGAAATACTGTAACTAAGGAGATTATGTCCTAGAGCCAATCAGAGGGCTCCCAGCAGAAGCCCTAGCAACCAATCACAGAGGGATACCCTGGCCAGCCCCACCTGACCTCATTGGGCCAATCAGAGGGCTCCCAGCCTAAGCCCTGGCACCCAATCATAGAAACAAACACTGGCTAGCCCCTCTGTATAATAAGGAGGGCTGCCATGATGAGACATATTGTCTTGCTGAATGCTCACTGAGAGACATGCTCCAGTGCTGCTGGCCTAGCAAGGGCTGTACACAGTTATAAACCTAAAGCTGTTCAGTGATTAACCCCTTCACTACTATCACTGCACTATTGTTAAATCGTTAATTAGCATGATTGATGTCATAGTGTGACAGTCAGAGTGTGTGCTCCAGTGCTGCTGGGCCAAGGGCTGTACACAGTGATAAGCTGTTCAGTGATTAACCCCTTCACTATCACTACACTATGGTTAAATCGTTAATTAGCTTGATTGGTGACATTGTATGACAGTCAGTGTGTGCTGCAGACAGCTGCTATGTGTCTGTGTGTGCTGTGCACAGACCAGGCCAGCTGCTGACTGCTGGCCAGCTATTAGCCTTAGGTATAGGTTAGGTTAGGGATTAGCCGATAGGATGATTACTGTATTATTGTGTAGTTAGTACTGTAGTACTGCAGTCAGTGTGCTAGTAGTTGTTAGAGTAGTAGTACTACTGTGTTAGCTTTCTACAGAACTGGTGTGCTGTGAGCAGTGCCAGTGTGACAGTTAGTGTGCACTAGTGTCTTCTCCTCTGTTGTCTGACTGTCACTCGGCACGTGTCACGTGGCACTTGGCAAGTGCCACGTGACACTTGACAAGTGACACTTTGCAAGTGCCACGTGGCAGGTGGCAAATGCCATGTGACACTTGGCAAGTGCCACGTGACACGTGCCAAGTGCCACGTGACATGTGACACGTGCCAAGTGACATGTGCCAAGTGCAAAGTGCCAATTGCCACGTGCCACATCCGACATGCCCCTGGCACACGTTACACCTGCTGCTGCTCCATTGCCCTGCTCCTGCTGCCTGTGCAGCTCCCACCACCAGGCCAGGGTGCCACAGGCCACCACTGATACCACCTATATTTAACCCAAAACACAATTGTCTAGGCTGAAAACTGCCATGTCCCAGTTGTGCGGTTGGACTTTGGACACAACGTGGGCTGCACGACCGCTGTCTGGAACCTAGTCCTGATGTTAATTTACAGCCATTTTTTTTTGGGGGGGGGGGGGGGGATTTGAAGTCCCCACATCATCAATTAGTGTTCCCCTTTAAAAAATTATGATGCCACATGCCTCATTTACCCTAAAAAACGTTTTTAAAGCAATTTAAAGGGCACTTCCGATTTTTCTATCCGGATATCCGAATCCGCCCGGATAGCCCGGATAATGCGTTTGGATATCCGCATGAATGTGGATATCTGAACAATCGGATTCGGATATCCGATCCGTATCCAGATATCTGGGTATCCGGATCTGGATTGTAACGTCAGAAACTGTGGCGGCTGCGCATACGCAGGCTATGCCCGCAGCCGCCTTTGTTCCCTGTTTACAGGCCTTATCCGTCCCGGCAGCGTCAAGCACGCCGGGAACGGCATTGTCTCTTGCTCATAGGGTCTCTGTGTCGCGTGCGCGCGGAGACAGGACCTTTATGCTGGAAGAAGGTGCGTCAGCTGACCTGCCGGTCGGCTGGCGTCAAGAGTGACTCGCGCCTTTCGGATTGGCTGATTGCTAGGGGGCATGGCGCTGGGCTCTCCTCGGCTTCTTAAGCCTTCACAGATCATTGGCAACTGGTCTGTTGTTGCGAATACACTCGTGTTAGCGCTCAGACCTACTGAGGTTCCTGTTGATGATAGATGTACATGCAGTGTTTGCGATATACATCTATCTATAGTTAGTTATTATTACATTGTACTCTGATAACCTGTGTATGATTCTGGCTACTCTCTGACCTTGCTCTTGCTAAAACAATTCTGTACCTCTGCCTTTCTGACTTAAGTTGCTGAACCTCTGCCTGATATTAACTACTCTCTCGCCTGCTGATTTTGTACTATCTCTACCTGCCTGTTATCGAACCTTGCCTGTCTGACTACTCTACTCACCAGTGGGCCCTTGCCACTGGTGAGGTGCTCAAGCTGTTAGAACCTACCAGCCCCTCTGGTGAGGTTCAGACTTACTTGCATAGCTCCAGTGACTGATAGTACCTTGCCAGCACCTCTGGCAAGGTCTAGTTAAACTATTCAGTCATTTGTGCTGTTAGTACCTTGCCAGCTCCTCTGGCAAGGTCTAGTTAAACTATTCAGTCATTTGTGCTGTTAGTACCTTGCCAGCTCCTCTGGCAAAGTCTAGTTAAACTATTCCGTCATTTGTGCTCTTAGTGTCCTGCCAGCTCCTCTGGCAAGGACTAGTTAAACTATTCAGTCATTTGTGCTGTTAGTACCTTACCAGCTCTTCTGGCAAGGTCTAGTTAAACTATTCACTCATTTGTGCTGTTAGTACCTTACCAGCTCCTCTGGCAAGGTTTAGCCAAACTTCGTTAATTCTTTCATTATTAGTACTTTGCCAGCTCCTCTGGTAAAGGTATTGTTATTTGTGTTGGTAGACCCTCCAGCTCCTCTGGAGAAGTCTATACTGTTGCACCAAACACCACACCTTACTCTCAGCTTGCTATACTAGTATTATTGGTGATACTGCAGATCACCACATAATCAGGTATAGCATCTGTATTATTGGTGATTCTGCAGATCACAAATAATCAGACGTCTGAGTTACAGCACCCAATCGTTACAGAACAGCAGACCAGAAATACCATGGATACACTGGCTAGTCATGTGGAAGTGTTGATTAAGGCTGTTGATCGATTGCCTCTCACGGTTAGCACCCAGCAGACTCAGATTTACCAACTATCTCAGGCCCTACAAAACATTCCAACACATACTACACCAGTGTCATCCCCTCTTGTTCTGGAACCCAGACTACCACTTCCTGAGAGATTTTCTGGGCATAGGGCAGAGTTTCAGAATTTTAAAATCGGTGCCTTTCATACTTTGAGTTATGTCCTATGGCATCAGGGTCAGAAAGCCAGAGGGTCGTTTTAATAAAGACGTTATTATCAGGAGACTCGCAGTCATGGGCCTATAGTCTTCCAGATAACCATGAGGCTTTGGCTTCTGTGCAGGATTTCTTTAAAACAATGTCAGTTATATATGATGATCCCGATTTAGCAATAACGTCAGAGAGGAAGCTTAAGACCCTCAGACAAAGCCTTAACACTGTTGAGATCTATGCAGCAGAGTTTAGAAGGTGGGCAGTGACGGCCAGATGGGGGCAGCATGCTTTACTTGATTGTTTTTTATCGGGATTGTCTGACGCAGTGGCCGATTTGATGTTGGGACACCCCGAACCTAAATCATTGGACGAGGCCATCTCACTGGCTGTTAAAATTGATCGTCGAGTTCGCTACCAGAGGCGGGCTCGGGGTAAAGTACCCAGGAGATTTGCTTCTGGTACTTTCTCGGCTCAAGTGTCTTCCTCTCCACCTTGTGATGAGCCAATGCAGGCTGGGCAAACCAAGCTCACACAGGCCGAAAAAAGCAGAAGACGCAATGAAAAATTATGTCTTTACTGTGCTGAGAAAGGGCATATAGTGTCTAGCTGTCTCAAGAAGGCGGAACTCTATCGCCTAGGAGTAGCTGGAGGTACTACCCTGGGCGATCCAGTCTTACCTTTAAACAATAAACGTTTATTACTCCCATGCTCTATCACCTGGAGGGAGCAGGTTCACTCCACTCAGGCGTTTATAGACTCGGGTTCGGCTGTGAATGTTATAGCTTATGATTTTGCTGTCAAATTTGGTTTTCCTTTAACTCCTGTGGGACATCAGGTGCGGATTACCGCAGTGGATGACTCCCCTTTACCAATAAAACAGTCCATCACCCAGACTCCTGTGTTGTTGTGTCAGTTAGGAGTCTTGCATAAGGAATGAATACAGTTTCTGGTACTCAAAATGTCCACCTCCACCGTCATTCTGGGTATGCCCTGGCTTAAAAAACATTCTCCTGAGATCGACTGGAGTTCCAGACAGTTGTTAAGCTGGTCTCCTTATTGTCATCATCATTGTCTGGAGAATGTTACCTTAGCCGCTACTGAAATTCAAGTGGAGGGGACTTCTGAGTCGTCCTCTGAAACTCCTGAGATGGATTCCTTGGTGGATTGGGTACCTACATTAAGCCCATTTCAACAGGACATCCCTGAAGGGAAACCAGATGGGGTTCTATTCATTCCACTTCAGTTCAGATTTAAAATTCTTCACGCATTCCATACTCATAAAAATGCTGGTCATCCAGGGATTGCTCGCACACAGCAGTTGCTGGACTGTTGTGTCTGGTGGCCTTCGCTAGTGTCAGATTGTAAGGAATTTGTCAATAATTGCTCCGTTTGTGCTAGGAGTAAGTCATTTAGACGGGCTCCTGTGGGTACCTTACAGTCACTTCCGGTGCCTGAGCAGCCATGGACCCATGTGTCTATGGACTTTGTGGGCGAACTGCTTAGATCAGAAGGTAAAACAGTCATATGGGTGGTAGTCGATAGGTTCAGTAAGATGGAACCATATTAAATACTGGAGAACAGGTTATTTAATGTGCATTTACCCCTTTAGGGGGAGCAAAGGGTGCCAATATCCTTAACAACAAAACAAGGGAACCAGTTTCTCACAATGCTTCATAATTTATTGATTCAGCATACAAACCCTGCAATAAACAACCCCTACCCCCCTAAAAACAATGCCTATATTGGATTGGAGAGCTCCCCATTCACACCAACACATGCACATGCAAATATTTGCCTGGTCAGCACAAACAATGCTCAGTTGGAATAGCAATTCAAGATCTATCTAGTTTTCTTTGCAACATCGCATTTATCAAAGGAATTCTGTTTGAGATCTAGTCAGTTTAATTTCCGCATCACAGTTCCATATATTGCTTTAATCTTCCAAGGAAATACTAATGTCCATGGACTACACCTTCCTCTACAATGGGCTGCACTCCCACAGCATGGTCAGGGCTCCCTTGAGCTTTCTTAATCATGCATAGTCCTTATATGATGCTTATTCCAATGCTGCTCAGCAGCACTCACCACTTCATGTCACATCTCGTCTCTTATAAGATCATCTCAGCGCTTGTAGACTTGTGTCCGCGGCGTCCCGCGGCTTCCTCTGCCATCACTGAATGATACTCCACGAGTTGAGGGGTAATCTTCTCTGACCGGCCAGACTTGCTAAATCTATGTGCTGGTGGAGGGGTACATAGCGTCACACGCTCTCTTTCAGCGGCATGTACCACGCCTCGCATACGCGTTACGCCCACTAGTCGTCACGTGGGCTTCCTCAGTGCATCTGCTGTGGATGTGACAGAGGGGGCGTCGCCCGGCCCTTTTATCTCGTAGTGCATTTTTTTCTCTTCCTTACAGAACAGCCTACACCCAGGGGAGGAGTCAGCCACTTTTTCTTTTTAACACTTTTCTTTTTACAGGGACCCTGATACACAGTCCTTCGTCATTATTGCTTCTTACCCGACTTTGAACAATCGTTTCTAGAACATTATTTGATCATTCATATATCGTTCTCAGCAACATTTCTTGATCATATTTTAATCATTTTTGAAGCATTTATAGAGCATTTTTCGGTCCTTTCTAGAACATTTTTAGATCCTTTTTTTGGCATTTTTGAAGCATTTTTAAAACAGTTTGAGAACATTTTTAAAGGGTTTTTTGAGCATTTTCAGAGCATTTTTTGAGCATTTTTTGAGCATTTTTTGAGCATTTTTTGAGCATTTATTGAGCATTTTTTGAGCATTTTTTGAGTGTTTTTTGAGCATTTTTTTGAGCATTTTTTGAGCATTTTTAGAACAGGATTTTTTCATCCATCCACTGCTATCTTATGCAGTCCAGGTGCAACCAACATGCATGCCTCCACCTATATCACAACATATATTTCGGCATTGGTGCAACCTATTTTTCTTGCAGTACCAATATCCCAACTACTTAAAGTGATAGTATTAGTGGAAATTAGTATAAAATTGCTGTAAAATTACATCCATGGCAACGTAACCCGTGCTCCTACTAAACAAGGCAAGATCATATGGAACCTAATCTGGAAAAAACACCGCCAGATTTAAGTCTGTGTTTAGCCCTCCAGGGCAGTGATGCTCAAATACCCCTTTTCAAAATTCGAGTTAGGTCGAATTCGAATAGTAAATTATTCGAGATCAGTCGAATATTCGAGTCGAATAATTTTTACTATTCGATTCAACCTCGGAATTCGAGCTCATTATTCGAGTCGGTATTCGAGCTCATTATTCGAGCTGACTATTCGAAATGGCCTTAAATAGCTTCCAACACTTGTTTTGAGGGTGAATGATGCAAGAAACCTCTTTTTTTCCAAGTAACAACAGCAAGTGATTATGTGGGGATGTTCCTTTAAAAAAAAAAAGTTGAAAAGAGAAGTTGTGTCCAGAAATTTGTTCAGTACTGTATATACTTCTTCTTATTCTTCTTTATCTTCTATATCTTCTTCTTCTTCTTCTATATCTTCTTCTTCTATATCTTCTTCTTCTATATCTTCTTCTTCTTTTATATTGTCTTCTTCTTCTTCTTCATCTTCTTCTTCTTCTTCATCATCATCTTCTTCTTCTTCATCTTCTTTTTCTTCATCTTCTTCATCTTCTTCATCTTCTTCTTCATCTTCTTCTTCATCTTCTTCTTCATCTTCTTCATCTTCTTCATCTTCTTCATCTTCTTCTTCATCTTCTTCTTCTTCATCTTCTTCATCTTCTTCATCTTCTTCTTCATCTTCTTCATCTTCTTCATCTTCTTCTTCTTCTTCTTCATCTTCATCTTCTTCATCTTCTTCTTCTTCTTCTTCATCATCATCTTCTTCTTCTTCATCTTCTTCATCTTCTTCTTCTTCTTCTTCTTCTTCTTCATCTTCATCTTCTTCTTCTTCATCTTCTTCTTCTTCTTCTTCTTCATCATCTTCTTCTTCTTCATCTTCTTCATCTTCTTCATCTTCATCTTCTTCATCTTCTTCATCTTCTTCTTCTTCATCATCTTCATCATCTTCTTCTTCTTCATCTTCTTCTTCTTCATCTTCTTCTTCTTCATCTTCTTCATCTTCTTCATCTTCTTCTTCATCTTCTTCATCTTCTTCTTCTTCATCTTCATCTTCTTCTCCTTCTTCTTCTTCTTCTTCTTCTTCTTCTTCTTCTTCTTCTTCTTCTTCTTCTTCTTCTTCTTCTTCATCTTCTTCTTCTTCATCTTCTTCATCTTCTTCTATATCGTCTTCTTCTTCACTTATTTCTCTTTTCAAATTTTTTTTTTAAAGAAATGCAGCTATTTTTGAGCGTAACAAATAGCTGGTGGCACACGCATGTTGGAAGCGCCATTGTATGTGCTCCCTGGCAGTGGAAACACACAGACAGCGGGAGGTAAATTCAGCAGCAGGAGGAGGAGGATGAGTGTGTGGCAGCAGGCAGTCAATGAGGCAGGCAGCGTGACATAATAGCCCTGGTACCTAGCGGTGATACCAGGCCGTAAATGAACACAACAGGAGGTCCCAGACAGCGGTCGTGCAGCCCACATCGTGTCCAATACACAACTGGGACAACACAGTTTTCAACCCGGGCACCTCAGAAAAATTAAACCTTTTTTTTTTTTTTGGTTTTGTAGTTTTGGTTTTACAACCAATTACACAGATATAGCTATTTTTTGACGTAATAGCTGGTGGCAGAGTGGCAGCAGAAGGTAAATCTGTGTACCCTGGCGTTGGGAAACACAGACAGACAGACAGCAGCAGCAGCAGGAGGAATGGAGGAGTAATTATGTGTGCAGCTATTGTTTGACGTAATAGCTGGTGGCAGACTGGCAGCAGAAGGGAAATCTGTGTACCCTGGCAGTGGGAAACACAGACAGACAGCAGTAGCAGGAGGAATGGAGGAGTAGTGTGAGTGTGGCAGCAGGCAGGCAGCGTGACATAATAGCCCTGGTACCTAGCGGTGATACCAGGCCGTAAATGAACACAACAGGAGGTCCCAGACAGCGGTCGTGCAGCCCACATCGTGTCCAATACACAACTGGGACAACACAGTTTTCAACCCGGGCACCTCAGAAAAATTAAACCTTTTTTTTTTTTTTATGTTTTTTTGGTTTTGTTTGTAAAACCAATTACACAGATATATAGCTATTGTTTGACGTAATAGCTGGTGGCAGAGTGGCAGCAGAATGTAATTCTGTGTACCCTGGCAGTGGGAAACACAGACAGACAGCAGAAGGGCAGTACACAGCAGCCCACTGTAGGTGTAAAATGTGTGGCTGCAGGCGACGTAATAGTCAAACTGAACCAGGCTGGCTTAGTGAGCAGGAGCCAGGAGGTGGTAAAGGGTGGTAAGGCACATAAACGATGGTTCTTAGCCAGTTCATGTCCCCCTCTCGCCGACAACAGGGGCCAGGAACTCGCCTTCCACCCACGCCTGGTTCATCTTGAGAAACGTCAGTCTGTCCACAGACTTGTGAGACAGACGTGAGCGTTTCTCGGTGACCACGCCACCAGCTGCACTGAAGCAGTGCTCGGACAGCACGCTGGAAGGGGGGCAGGACAGCACTTCCAGGGCGTACTGCGCCAGCTCGCTCCAGATCTCCAGGCGCTTGACCCAATACTCCATGGGATCAACAGGGGCATCGCTGTCAAGCCCGCTGTAGGACCCCATGTAGTCAGCCACCATGCGGGTCAGGCGCTGGCTGTGACCGGTGGAGGATGCTGCTGCATGCACCTCCTCTCTAGTCACTGCTGCCGGAGCCTCTACAGTCCTGTAGAGCTCGTGGCTGAGAGACAGCAGGTCTGTGGGGCGCTTGCTGCTGCTGGATGCAGGCACCTGCTGCTGCCTCTGTGCTGGCTGCTGGACAGTGGGGGTGGAAGGCTGGGGGAAGGCTTCCTCCAAGCGCTCAACAAGGGCCTGTTGCAAGCTCCTTATTTGTTGCACTGGGTCTCCTCCTGTAGGCGGCAGGAACTGGCTCAACTTCCCCTTGAGGCGTGGGTCCAACATCATGCTGATCCAGATGTCCTCCCTCTGCTTCATCTGGATCACCCTGGGGTCTCTGCGCAGGCACGTCAGCATGTGCGCTGCCATTGGGAAGAGGCAGGCCACGTCTGCTGGCACATCAACGGCAGTGCTGCTGTCCTCATCCTCCTCCTCTGCCTCGTCAGCCTCATCCTCTCTCCACCCCCGCACCAACTCAGCTGCACTGTGCTGCTCCCCCTCATCAGCAGCAAGGTCAGGGACCTCCACCAAGTCCTCCTCCTCCTCCCCCTCAGAGGTGGACTGTGCAGCTGCTTGCCGCTCCTGCTGGTCCAAGGCTGCCGCTCCCTGTTCCAGCAAAGCATCGAGGGCCCTGTTCAGCAGACAAACCAGGGGCACCCACTCGCAGACCATAGCATGGTCCCTGCTCACCATGTTAGTGGCCTGCAGAAAGGGAGCCAGCACTAAGCACACCTGCTGCATGTGCCTCCAGTCATCATCGGGGACGATGGACGGGATGTTGCTGGTCTTGTCCCTTCTCCGAGCGGCGGAAACAGTGGCCAGGGCAAGGTACTGGTTGACAGCGTGCTTCTGTTCAACCAGACGCTCCAACATCGCCAGGGTGGAGTTCCAGCGAGTCGGAACGTCAAGGATCAGCCGATGGCGTGGCAGATCCAGCTCCTTTTGCACGTCTTCCAGGCTCGCACAGGCTGCAGCCGAGCGCCGGAAGTGACGCACAACGTTCCTTGCCGTTTCCAGCAGTTCGCCCATCCCCTGGTAGGTGCGCAAGAACTTCTGCACTACCAGGTTCAGCACGTGGGCAAGACAGGGGATGTGGGTCAGGTTTCCCCTGTCTATTGCGGCAACCAGATTGGCCCCATTGTCAGCCACCACCTCTCCGACTCTGAGGCCTCTGGGGGTCAGCCAAATCCTCTCCTGCTCCTGGAGTTTGGCCAACACATGGGTTGCCGTCAGCTTGGTCTTCCCAAGGCTGACCAAGTGCAGCCGCGCTTGGCAGTGGCGGGCCTTCACGCTGCTGCTGAGGCGGGGGGTTTGGCCAGGTGTGCCGGAGGATGGCAGAGGATCGGAGGAACCTGCTGCAGTTCCCCTGACCCTGCGGGGTGGCACCACCCACTGTGTTGCTGCTGCTGCTGTGCCCTCTGCTGCTCTCCCATCCTCACCCCCTTCCACCAAGCTGACCCAGTGGACAGTGAAGGACAGGTAGCGGCCTGTCCCGAAGCGGCTGCTCCAGGAGTCCATGGTGACGTGGACCCTTTCACCAACCGCGTGCTCCAGCCCTCGCTCCACATTGGCCATCACAAAGCGGTGCAGTGCAGGAATGGCCTTGCGGGAGAAAAAGTGTCTGCTGGGGAGCTGCCAGTCTGGGGCTGCGCAAGCAAGCAGCGCACGAATGTCGCTCCCCTCCTGCACGAGCGTGTACGGCAGGAGTTGGGAGCACATGGCCCGCGCCAGCAAGCCGTTCAGCTGCCACACGCGACGGCTGCTGGGAGGCAGAGCCCTAACCACCCCCTGGAAGGACTCGCTCAAAAGGCTCTGGCGTGGCCTTTTGCTGGCACAGGAATCAGCAGACACAGCGGAGGAGGCCACTGAGGACTGGCTGCCAGAACAGGCCTCAGTGTCGGCGGCAGGAGTTGCAGAGGGGGGAGGAGCAGTGCGTTTCCGCACTCCTGCTGGTGCTGCTGGAGGAGCAGGAGGGCGGGTGGCTGCTGTTGCTGCTGCTGCTGAAGGCTGTGCAGTGATGGGTGTGGTGCCACTGCCAGCACCAGATGCCTTCAGCCTCTGGAACTCCTCATGCTGGTGGAAATGTTTCGCAGCAAGGTGGTTGATGAGCGAGCTGGTGCTGAACTTTAAGGGGTCTGCACCTCTGCTCAACTTCCGCTGACAGTGTTTGCAAGTGGCGTACTTGCTGTACACAGTGGGCATGGTGAAATATCGCCAGATTGGTGACAGAAACATCCCCCTACGGCATGGAAGCGCTGCTGCCTGTCTCCCTGTGGTGGTTGGGGGGGGGGGGGGGGGGGCTTGGGTGCGGCTGGTGGTGGTACTGGCAGATGCTGCTGCTGCTGCTGCTGAGCCTGAGACACCAGCAGGCTGTGGGACCTGCCTACTGCTGCCAATGCTTGCAATGATGCGCCTCCTTGCAAGGCCCACAAGCGCATCCTCCTCCTCCTCCTCAGAGCTGCTGAGGACGACATCCCCTGGAGGTGGTGGCACCCAGTCTCTGTCTGTCACCGGGTCATCATCATCCTCCCCCTCCTGAAACATGTCCTGCTGGGATGATGACCCCCCAAACTCCTCTCCTGATGCATGGATGGGCTGCTTGACTGTCGCCACAGTCTTGCTGTCCAATCCCTCATCCCCCAAAGTGCCCATCAGCATCTCCTCCTCCAAATCGCCAACAACAGCAGACAATTGACTCATCATGCCTGGGGTCAAAAGAGTGCTGAATGACAGGTCGGCGACTGACGGTGAACTGGCCTCCTCCCCAGGCCCTGCTGGGCGGCTGCTGCGAACAGGGGTGGTGGTGGTGGTGGTGAGGGTGGAGGCCTCGGATGCAGAGCTGATGGCGGGCTGCTCATCCTCCGTCATCAGTTGCACCACAGTGTCTGCATCCTTTTCCTCAATGGGACGTTTCCGACCCGGCTGGAGGAAAATCGGAGCAGGTGCTACACGCTGCTGCTGCTGTGTCTCTGCAGCGTGAGTTGCAGATGCTCCTGCTGGGCGGCGCCCAAGGCGTCCACGGCCAGTGGCTATGGGAGGAATGTTAGCCACTGACGCTGCTGCTGCGGAACTGTGCATGGTGGCGCGGCCGCGGCCTGCCACAATGCTGCTCCCTCTCCTCCTGATTCCCTTGCTGCCCTTCCCCTTGCCCAAACCGCGCTGGCTGCCACTTCCAGACATCTTCGATGTTTTGGGCGTATAGACAAAAGTTTTTTAAAAGGGCGGGTGAAAAGTGGGGTACTTTAATGGAGTGGGTTGGTGGGTGAGGTGACTGAGTGAGTGTCCCTAGTACAGTAAGTAAGTAGTAACAGTCAGGAAGTACAACTAGCAGTTACAATAATCAGTAGTAATCACAAGTAAATTTAGTGTGTGTACACTACAGACAGTGAGTGCACGCACGCGCAAACACACGCAGGAGCTAGCCTATGAACAGTGACTGAGTGAGTGTCCCTAGTACAGTAAGTAAGTAAGTAGTAACAGTAAGTACAAACAACTAACTAATTACAATAATCAATCAGTTATCAGAAAGAAATAGAGTGTGTGTAGTGTGTGTACACAGACAGTGAGTGCACACACGCAGGAGCTAGTAGCCTATGAACAGTGACTGAGTGTCCTAGACTCCTAGTACAGTAAGAGTAAGTAGTAACAGTAAGTACAACTAACTAATTACAATAAGCAATCAGTTATCAGAAGGAAATAGAGTGTGTGTAGTGTGTGTACACAGACAGTGAGTGCACACACGCAGGAGCTAGTAGCCTATGAACAGTGACTGAGTGTCCTAGACTCCTAGTACAGTAAGAGTAAGTAGTAACTGTAAGTACAAACAACTAACTAATTACAATAATCAATCAGTTATCAGAAGGAAATAGAGTGTGTGACTGTGTGTAGTGTGTGTACACAGACAGTGAGTGCACACACGCAGGAGCTAGTAGCCTATGAACAGTGACTGAGTGTCCTAGACTCCTAGTACAGTAAGAGTAAGTAGTAACAGTAAGTACAAACAACTAACTAATTACAATAATCAATCAGTTATCAGAAGGAAATAGAGTGTGTGACTGTGTGTAGTGTGTGTACACAGACAGTGAGTGCACACACGCAGGAGCTAGTAGCCTATGAACAGTGACTGAGTGTCCTAGACTCCTAGTACAGTAAGAGTAAGTAGTAACAGTAAGTACAACTAACTAATTACAATAATCAATCAATAATCAGAAGGAAATAGAGTGTGTGTAGTGTGTACACAGACAGTGAGTGCACACACGCAGGAGCTAGTAGCCTATGAACAGTGACTGAGTGTCCTAGACTCCTAGTACAGTAAGAGTAAGTAGTAACAGTAAGTACAACTAACTAATTACAATAATCAATTACAATAATCAATCAGTTATCAGAAGGAAATAGAGTGTGTGTAGTGTGTACACAGACAGTGAGTGCACACACGCAGGAGCAGCTAGTAGCCTATGAACAGTGACAGTGAGTGTCCTAGTACAGTTACAGTATATAACTACAATACTAATACAATCAGTAGTAAAGGACAGCAGAAATACTGGTATAGAATAGAGAGAAATAAACAGAGGACAGGAGGACAGCTGCCCACACAGGCAGGCCCTGAGGCCTAAAGCTGTAAGCTTGCAGCAGCTGTCTCTGTCTATGTAACACAAAAGCTAATAACTAAAATACAAGGTCTATCTAACTAACAACAATATAGGTGTGTATAGGAGGTGTATGTGAGCAAAAACGCTAGGTAAATGACCACAATAGAACTCTTGCTAAGCCAAAGCACAAAGGAGCAACTCTCTCTCTATGCAAGTCTCAGGCAAGGACGGAGAAACGTAACATGGCGGCCGCTATTTATAGGGTAGGGGCTGGCCAGGGTCCCCCTCTGTGATTGGCTGCCGTCAGAGGGCCTGGGAGCCCTCTGATTGGCTCTAAGGACATCAATCTGGGCTATGACGCTATTCGAGCTCGGTACCGAGCTCGAATAGCGCCGTTTTGCTCGAATAGCTCGAATAGTGAATGGGCTATTCGAGTGTACTCGAATAGCCCATTCGAATAGCTCCAGCTATTCGGAGCTCGAATACCGATCTCGAATAGCTGAAAAAGAGCTCAAATATTCGAGCTACTCGAATATTCGAGCTCTGCTGAGCACCACTGCTCCAGGGTATAATGTGCCTAGGGTATATATCCACCTACTTTCTACCTGGTATAGCAACCTATCATAATCACCCCCTCTTAGGCTCTGTTTGGGTTTCACTATGCCTTTAAATCTCAATAGACTCGGATCACTATTGTGGAACACAGCAAAGTGAGTTCCCAGGGGGCTATCTTCATCTACACCTTTTATGTTGGCTATGTGTTCCCCTATGCGTTTTTTAGTAATCTACCTGTCTTGCCAATGTATTTGAGGCCGCACGGGCACGTTATCATGTATACAGCTCCCACTGTATTGCAGTTAATATAAGTTCTTATATCATATTGTTTGTCTCCTGCTGCATTTTCAAACTTTTTTGTTTTATGAACCAATTTACAGTAGGTACACTTTCCGCACGGGTACATTCCCACTGGTTTGGGGCCTATAAAGCCCCTACTCTCTTATAAGAGACGAGACGTGACATGAGGGGGTGAGTGCTGCTGAGCAGCATTGGAATAAGCATCATATAAGGACTATGCATGATTAAGAAAGCTCAAGGGAGCACTGACCATGCTGTGGGAGTGCAGCCCATTGTAGAGGAAGGTGTAGTCCATGGACATTAGTATTTCCTTGGAAGATTAAAGCAATATATGGAACTGTGATGCGGAAATTAAACTGATTAGATCTCAAACAGAATTCCATTGATAAATGCAATGTTGCAAAAAAAACTAGATAGATCTTGAATTGCTATTCAAACTGAGCATTGTTAGTGCTGACCAGGCAAATATTTGCATGTGCATGTGTTGGTGTGAATGGGGAGCGCTCCAATCCAATATAGGCATTGTTTTTAGGGGGGTAGGGGTTGTTTATTGCGGGGTTTGTATATTGAATCAATAAATTATGCAGCATTGTGAGAAATTGGTTCCCTTGTTTTGTTGTTCAGTAAGATGGCCCACTTTATTCCATTGGATGGACTCCCCACTGCACAAGAGTTGGCATGGCTCTTCATCCGTCACATTTTCAGACCACATGGAATTCCGGAAAATGTGGTGTCATATAGGGGAGTCCAGTTCGTGTCCAGGTTTTGGAAGGCCTTCTGTCGTCATATAGGAATGAACCTATCGTTTTCCTCCAGCTACCACCCACATACTAACGGGCAGACCGAAAGGGTCAACCAATCTTTAGAGCAGTTCCTTAGATGTTACGTGGCTGATGCTTAGATGGATTGGATCAAATTCTTGCCTTTTGCAGAATTTGCCCATAATAATTTGAAATGTGCCTCCTCGGGATTCTCCCCTTTTTAAGTAGTAACGGGGAGATCACCGAAGTTCTCTCCGCTGCCGGTGGTGTCATCACCTTTCCCGGCCTTGGAGGAGTGGCAAGGGACATTAAAAGAGACCTGGGGAAAAGTCAAAGAGAATTTGAAAAAGGCTTTTTCTACCCAGAAAAAACAGGCGGATAGGAAACGTTCTGTGGAGTGGAATTTTCTCCCAGGAGATTTAGTGTGGGTTTCTACTCGACACTTGGACCTAAAGCAACCCTCTGCTAAATTGGGTCCCAAATTCATAGGGCCATACCCTGTGACCAAAAGGGTCAACAATGTTACCTTTGTTGTCTCGCTCCCACCCAGCTTCAGAGGTGGTAGAATGTTTCATGTATCTCTTACGAAGCCTGCTGTGCATGTGGATTCCTCTCAAACCCCCATGGTGATTGATGGAGAAGCAGAGTATGAGATGGAGCAGATCTTGGATTCTCGGGTGGTGCGTAACTCCATACAGTACCTAGTCCACTGGAGAGGGTATGGTGCAGAGGAGAGATCGTGGATACCACTTTCTCGCATGCATGCAGAAGAACTCAGGAAGGAGTTTCATAGATTGCACCCTGATAGACCAGGTGGTTTGTGTCCGGAGTCCACGTCTAGAGGGGGGGTACTGTAACGTCTGAAACTATGGCGGCTGCCGACACGCAGGCTATGCCCGCAGCCGCGTTTGTTCCCTGTTCACAGGCCTTATCCGTCCCGGTGGCGTCAAGCACGCCGGGAATGGCAATGTCTCTTGCTCATAGGGTTTCTGTATCGCGCGGGCGCGCACGGAGACAGGACCTTTACGCTGGAAGAAGGCACGTCAGCTAACCTACCGGTCGGCTGCTGTCAGGAGTGACTCGCGCCGCTCGGATTGGCTGATTGCTAGGGGGCATGGCGCTGGGCTCTCCTCGGCTTCTTAACCTGCTGAGCGGTCTGGACGAGCTCAGCTCGTCCAACACCGCCAGAGGCTGCAGCTCAGGCCCTGCTGGGCCGATTTGCACCAAATAAAAAGCAGCACACGCAGCCGGCACTTTGCCAGCCGCGTGTGCTGCCTGATCGCCGCTGCAGCACGGCGATCCGCCACGTGCAGCGGTGAAAGAGGGTCCCCCCAGCCGCCCGAGCCCAGCGTAGCCGGAACAAACAGTTCCGGCCAGCGCTAAGGGCTGGATCGGAGGCGGCTGACGTCAAGACGTCGGCTGACGTCAATGACGTCACTCCGCTCGTCGCCATGGCGACGAGGGAAGCGAAACACGGAGGGCCGCTCATTGCGGCCTTCCGTGTTATCTCTTGCCGCCGGAGGCGATCGGAAGATCGCCTCCGGAGCGCCCTCTAGTGGGCTTTCATGCAGCCAACTTTCAGTTGGCTGCATGAAATAGTTTTTTTTTAATCTAAAAAAAACCCTCCCGCAGCCACCCTGGCGATTTAATCAGAACGCCAGGGTGGTTAAGCCTTCACAGATCATTGGCAACTGGTCTGCTGTTGCAAATACACTCGTGTTAGCGCTCAGACCTAGTGAGGTTCCTGTTGATGATAGATGTATATGCAGTGTTTGCGATATACATCTATCTATAGTTAGTTATTATTACATTGTACTCTGATAACCTGTGTATGATTCTGGCTACTCTCTGACCTTGCTATTGCTAAAACGATTCTGTACCTCTGCCTTTCTGACTTAAGTTGCTGAACCTCTGCCTGATATTAACTACTCTCTCGCCTGCCAATTTTGTACTATCTCTACCTGCCTGTTATCGAACCTTGCCTGTCTGACTACTCGACTCACCAGTGGGCCCTTGCCATTGGTGAGGTGCTCTAGCTATTAGAACCTACCAGCCCCTCTGGTGGGGTTCAGACTTACTTGCATAGCTCCAGTGACTGATAGTACCTTGCCAGCTCCTCTGGCAAGGTCTAGTTAAACTATTCAGTCATTTGTGCTGTTAGTACTTTTCCAGCTCCTCTGGCAAGGTCTACTTAAACTATTCACTCATTTGTGCTGTTAGTATCCTGCCAGCTCCTCTGGCAAGCACTAGTTAAACTATTCCGTCATTTGTGCTGTTAGTACCTTACCAGCTCCTCTGGCAAGGTCTAGTTAAACTATTCACTCATTTGTGCTGTTAGTACCTTGCCAGCTCCTCTGGCAAGGTCTAGTTAAACTATTCACTCATTTGTGCTGTTAGTACCTTACCAGCTCCTCTGGCAAGGTTTAGCCAAACTTCGTTAATTCTTTCATTATTAGTACTTTGCCAGCTCCTCTGGTAAAGGTATTGTTTTTTGTGTTGGTAGACCCTCCAGCTCCTCTGGAGAAGTCTATACTGTTGCACCAAACACCACACCTTACTCTCAGCTAACTATACTAGTATTAATGGTGATACTGCAGATCACCACATAATCAGGTATAGCGTCTGTATTATTGGTGATTCTGCAATTCACAAATAATCAGACGTCTGAGTTGCAGCACCCAATCGTTACACGGATCAATTCAGATTTTGAAAAGTGGTATCCGAGCACCCCTTCAGAGGTGTTGGAGGGGAAAACAGGAGGGAAAGAGGTTTCAGCCAATCAGGCTGCATCAGTTAAGCCTGCGGGGAAATAAAGAAGCAAAAAAGGACAACCCAGCATGAGCTGCAACTTCCTTTTTGCATACCAAATTTTTTTTGTGTACCAAATAAGAGTCAGGTGAACTGGGGAATGATCCTTTATCAACAAGAAAAATAATAGTGATTTTAACTTTTGGATTGCCTGGTTAGCATACTTATTACCGGTTTACCAGATAAATATAAAGAACTAGCTGACCCACGGCGTAGCATACGCCGCATAAGAGGGTAGAGGGCAGGAAGGGGGTATTGGGCAAAGCGGTGGGGAGGGGGGTTGGACCCCCCCCTCCTGCTTAAACTCAGCAGATATCCCCCCCCCTCACCTGGGTCCCCCATGCGCGCTCCCCCTCCTGCTTAAGCACAGTAGCAGCCGCCACTATTAGTAAGAGGCAGCGGGCGGGATGCCTCACCTCTTCCGTGTTCCAGCGTGTGTTCCACTGTCATCACTTCCTGCAATGCCACCCACTGTATTGGTGTAATTTACCTTTCTAAAACAGAAGGAAATCTGCAATAATTCAGCTATAAGTGAACATTTGTGGTTACCCACAATGCACTGCTACTAAATATGCAAACAATTCATTTTCACCCTTATTAAGCCAAGCAAGCATCCAGAACCACTGGCGTATAGCAAGCCTATAGCTTTAAATTTTACACAGTCATATCAAACCAACATGTGACAGTCTGATTCATACTTTTGGTCCTCATCTGTACAAGGCAAGGATTGATACGGCTGTATGAGATAGGGCTTGGACCAGTACAACAGAGTAACCAAGCAGCTCAGGGTGACCCAAACCACTCGGAATGTATAGGTGGATAAAAGGGACCAAAAAGACCTTCTACTAATAAAATCAAAGCTTGGTGTAATTTGCCTTCTTAAAACAGAAGAAAAACTGCAATAATTCAGCTATAAGTGAACATTTGTGATTACCCACAATGCACCGCTACTAAATATGCAAATTATTCCTTTTCACCCTTGGTAAGTTAAGCAAGCCTATAGCTTTAAGTTTTACACAGTCATATCAAACCCACATGTGACAGCCTGTGTTTTTTTTTGCTTTCTTGGCTCCTGTTGCACGCAACAGGAGTCCCGGGTAAGCAAGGCCTTTATGCCCATGCACGTAAAAAGCGCACCCCACAAAACGTGCATGGGCAGCCACAGGCGCCACAATACAGCAGGACCCTTCCGGTGTTCCCCGAAGGGAACCTTCCGCCTTTGCCTTCGGTGCAGGGGGTTTCTTGGGTCCTCCAACACCCGAAGTATAGAAGGACCCCAACCTGCCCAGCGGTTACCCAAAGGGCCTGGCCATGTGGCAACCGTGTCCACATGGTCCGAGTGGTTCTCCCAAGAGGGAGCCGGGGCGGGAACCAAAGTCCCCGGTGCTAGCAAGCTGGCCCCGGCCTTGCGACTGGAGTTATAAAAATTCTGCACTATCCCTAGCCAAAAGGCCAGGGAGCTGCATTAGTCAGCAATGCATATGGGCAGTACAGACCAAAGCACCATACTTCCACCTGGAATCTGCTACATCACAGGTTTTTTCAGGTACACCTAAACAAAGCCCTTAGCCCTTCAGCCTCAACCAGTTTTCAGACGTTTGGATCTCATCAGTACATAGCAGGAATTGATAAGGCTGTATGAGATAGGGCTTGGACCAGTACAACAGAGTAACCAAGCAGCTCAGGGTGACCCAAACTACTAAAAAATGTATAGGAGGATAAAAGAGACCAAAAAGCCCTTCTACTAAGAAAAAGCAAAGCTTGGTGTAATTTTCCTTCTTAAAACAGAAGCAAATCTGCAATAATTCAGCTATAAGTGAACATTTATGGTTACCCACAATGCACTGGTACTGAATATACAAATTATCCCTCTTTGCCCTTGGTTTGATATGACACTACTTCTTCTTCTTGCTTGGACCAGCCCCTTCTTCTTGCTTGGACCAGCCCTGGGGGCAGGGCGCTACTTCTTCTTCTTGCTTGAAGGTTGAGGCACTTACTCTATTATATATATAGATTGTTTTTTTATTTTATGCCTGACAGTTACACTTTAAGTGCTAGAGCAGTTGATTAACTGAAATTGTTAACCTGTGAACTAAATATGGGAATTGAATAGGTGTAAAGATACCACTTTTGGTGTCATTCATACTTAATGTGAGAAAGTGGGACTGCAAAGGGATGAATGCAAGGATTTTGCAGGATTCTAAATTCTGACTTTTACATTGGAATTTCCCAATTTTGAGTTGAAAGTTGGAATTCACAGAATTTCCACAAGTCAATTCCAAATGCAACATGAAATTACATTAGTGCATATGCAACTTTTTTTTTTCTTTTTTGCATCAATAGAGAATACAGTATGTCTTTTTCTCAAGGAATATGAATGAGAAAATTCTATAAAAATTTGAAATGAAATTGTAACCTTGTTTTCACAAATTCTCACTAACTATAACTAATCTTATGGTTAATGCACACATGTATTTACATTAAAAAGACACTGAAGCGAAAAACAAAAATGATATAATGATTTGTATGTGTAGTACAGCTAAGAAATATAACATTAGGAGCAGAGACATAAGTCTAATATTGTTTCCAGTAGAGGAAGAGTTAAGAAACTCCAGTTGTTATCCATGCAAAAGAGCCATTTAGATCCACAACTTTCAAAGTCTTCTGAAGCTTGTTATCTCAACTGTCAGTCACTGTATTTTCTTTTTCTCTGCAGAGGACAGTTCAAAAGTTCACTAGCATGCTCTGTAAAATCATGTAGAATGCTGAGTAGTGTGTAAACTGCAAGTATTAGGGAATGATGCAATGTTATAAAAAACACTATATAACTGAAAATAAAAATATGAGCATATTTTCTTTGCTACTAATTCATTATAACATAATTTTTGTTTCCATTCAGTGTCTCTTTAAGTACCATTTAGCAAATTTGCAATGCATTTTTGGAATCTGAGAAATTTTTCATTCGGTGTAACATCATGCAAAATTCAGGAATTTTGTCGGATTTGAGATACAGCAATCTTCACCATCCCTTGAGAATAAATTTGAATAACTATCACAGTTCTGATTCTTACCTGAGCTTTATATCTACGATCTCTGGATCTCCCCAGTTTCTGCATTTCATGCAAGGCATGGGCCATAGAAACCACTGCAAGGGTTATAGAGAAGAAACTTGCATAATTATAATTAATATCAAACAGTTCAGTGTCTAATGGGGATATACAGTAATGGTAGTTTTCCTTATTAATGTCAAATACTTTCTGAAATGAATGTTTTTCATTCTTGTCAATAGATCGAAAATAAGACATAAAGATGTCTAGAAGTATCGGGTCTTCAGGATGAGTGCATCGATTTACTTTCCGGAAAAACATTTTTAGGTCAGGAATTTCTCTCTCCATTGTTGAATAAATCAAACTACAGTTAAACACCTCTACAATTCCCGTTTCTGATTCTAAAAATATTTCATGGAGGATATATGTTATGTTATATGTGCTCGCTGTTCTTAAAGCAGTAAATGTAAAATCGACCTCAGATTTCCCACAGATTATTACCACCTTAGCAGTATATTTCTCATTCTCAAGTGTTTGTTTAAAGTTAACCCGAGAGTTTGTATCAATACTGTTTAGTTTGTAGACAAATTCAATGCAGATCTCATTCCTGGTCAACTCCTTGGTCAGTTCTCGCAGTTCCTGTTCCGTGTTGTCATCGATCCGTATAATGATTCCAACCCAGTTCCAATGAAACTGTTTCAGGGAGTAAACAATGGCTTCAAATCTCAGATGATCATTCTGTGCGGTGGTAAATAGGGATTTGTAACGGATGGTATCTCTTGAGAGAGGACTGGTTTCATAGCTAATCTGGAATATGGAAATATTATAACTGATGAGTTAGAATTTCTTTTTAGTGATCATTAAAGTCAGATCAGAATCTGAATCAATTGTATTTGGCCAAATAAGTTTGCACTTACAGAAATCTGACTTGTCAGTTTTTTGGTGGACACAGAAAATATGGTTCAAGGACAGACAATACAGATATTACAAGTCAAGGACAGTATATGAGTTAAAGTGGTAGCAAACAAGGAGGGATGTGCTCATTTTCAGTTTTGTGCTGTTCAGGAAGATGAGGGGGAGTTTCCTGCCAGTGATGCTCATCCAGATTTCGGATTTCCGAACTACCGGAATTTTTCCACTATCCGAATAGCAATTCGGATATTTTTTGAAATCCGAATTGACTAATTGGGCAGGGAGGGAGGAAAAAAGTCTGCTCCAAGAAGTTTAACGCCAATTTAAACAAAACCTGTATATATAAAATGTCAACATATATTTCTATGATCCTTTCATGATGACAAAAGCCAGAAAGAAGTAGGCAAAGGAGTGCCCATTTTTCCGTACAGCTAAGCGGTCTCACTCACTTTTTACTACAACAAAGCATCTGCTGTACAGCAGCAGAGTGGCTCAGTGGAAGCGTGCTATGCCCATAACCCAGAGGTTGATGGATCGAAACCATCCTCTGCTACGTGTGCTTTGGTTTTTACACCTTGCTTTCCCACACGGGCCAATCGGTGGCCATAGCCCCATAAGAGAAAGTGTCATTATAGCCTTTCTGTAACATAGATAGTAGTGTAACTATTTCAACTAATGTACCCTTCCTAAAGTTGAAGGTTGTATACAAACGTAAGCAGAGTGGTGCAGCGGAAGCATGCTGGGCCCATAACCCAGAGGTTGATGGATCGAAACCATCCTCTACTAGGCATGATTTCATTTTTGCACCTCGCTTTATAGCATGGGCAAAACGGTTCCCATAGCCCTGTAAGAGAAAGTGTAATAAGGGCCCTGCCGTAACACAGATATTATGGTAGCTAAGACTACTCCTGGGCCTTTCTTGTAGGTGAAGAGATGAGTGAACTGGGACACCACACTTAAAAAAAAAAAAAAAAGCAAAAAGCAAACAGAGAAGCTTCCCCATATTGGAGCATTGGATTTGGTAAAGTCTTAAGCCAATGTTGTGAGAAAACGCGGAAAAACCGCCGCGTGTGTTGAAAGCAAGGCGGCTGATTCCGCGTCCAACGCGGCGGTTTGCACGCGTAGGCACGCGTCTGGTAGTAGGGCAGAACGCGGAAAAGCCGCCGCATGTTCTAACAGCAAAGCGGCTGTTTCCGCGTCCAAGGTGGCGGTTTGTACGCAGCAGCGTGCCTTTGGAGTGGCTGGGTCTGTTAGTCCACATAGATGGATGGAGAGCTACGCGCGCGCGGGCCAGAAGTCAGGACCTTTATACCAGCAGGGGAAGTGTCAGCTGATCAGGAAGATCAGCTGATTCCTGCAGGACTCATGATTGGCTGAATGGTTCAGGCGGGGCAGCAGAGTTCAGCTACTATATATTCTGCTGCTTGTCAGTTGCTGGTTGTCTGCCATTGCAAACACTTTGTGGAAGCATTCAGACCATAGTCAGATCCTTACAGTGTGTTTGAACCAGGTGGACCTGGGAATTCACACTGAGCCAGATTTCCTTGTACTGTTATTATTATTTGTTAGACCAGTTCCAGGGTGTTGAGATCAAGGCCCTCACACCCAAGACTAGGAAACTGTATTGTCTTTATGTTATATTCCAGACTAGTTCCAGGGAGTTGATGATCACGGAACTCACACCCAAGACCAGGGAATTGTATTATCATTTATGTTATGTTCCAGACTAGTTCCAGGGTGTTGATGATCACGGAACTCACACCCAAGACTAGGGAATTGTATTATCATCTATGTTATACTCCAGACTAGTTCCAGGGTGTTGATGATCACGGAACTCACACCCAAGACTAGGGAATTGTATTATCATTTATGTTATGCTCCAGACTAGTTCCAGGGTGTTGTGACTACGGACCTCACACCCCAGACTAGGATTGTGCTATTTCCACTGCGGTGTCCCAATGGCCACAAATTTACGGAAAGCCTCTGACTCCACCAGCTTCTATGGTAATAGCTGGCGAGCTAATAGTTCCGCCACACCAGCTGTCCCAATGCGGTGTCCCAATGGCCACAAATTTACGGAAAGCCTCTGACTCCACCAGCTTATATGGTAATAGCTGGCAAGCTAATAGTTCCGCCACACCAGCTGTCAGACGCCGGGCAAGAGGGTGACTGGCAGAAATTGGCTTCTTCCACTCAAAGACTTCCTTCACGGACACCTGGCTACTGCTGTGGGCATAGGAGCAGGAACCGCTCAAGGGCAGAGTCGGTGTGGAGGAGGGTGGCTGTGAAGGTGCAAGGGAGAAAGCAGCTGAAGATGAAGCACCTGAAGGAGGAAGAGGAGAAGGAGGGTGGCTTGTCTTTTGGGTGCTGCTTTCTTGCCATAGCTGTTTGTGCCTTTTCTCCAGGTGCCTTCGTAAGGCACTTGTCCCTACGTGAGTGTTGGCCTTTCCACGGCTCAATTTTTGGAGGCAGAGAGAACAGATGGCTTTGTTCCAATCTGAGGTACACACGTTAAAAAATTTCCAAACCGCTGAGCCCCCCTGGGGTGATGGTGCTACGGTGGCATCAGCAGCTGACGTTGAAGGGCATGTTAGCTGGCTTTCCATAGCTGGCGATACATGGAACCGGACACTGCCCCCAGTTGTTTCTGAAGACGAGCTCCCTCTGCTTCTTTCATGGACTCGTCTCATCCTATTCCTCTCTGACTCCCCCTCTGAACTGTCCCCCCTGGTCATCTCCTCCATTGGAAACATACATGGCATCCGTATAATCGTCATCATAATCCTCCTGCCCAGCTTCGCTTTCCTCAGACACCTCAACAACTGCACCAACATCAGGTGCTTCATCATCCCCCTCCTCATATGTTACGTCCATACTATCGCCACCTAACTCAGATGTATGAGGTGGTATAACTTGCTTAGTGCCTTTATCTTGTTGTAGATGTATTGGCTGTGAATCAGTGATGTTCACACCAAATAACTCCCGCGAAATGTCAAATGCAGAGGATGTGGTGCTTGTAGTAGCGCTGGTGGCTGTGGGAGATGAGGTGTTCTGTGTTAAATAGTCAAGCACGTCCTGACAATCTTGGGAAGTGATGACACGTGCCTTCTTCTGAGCACTGTACTTTGGGCCAGGGCCCCACTAAATCACATCAACACAACCTGGCACAGACCTGCCAGGTGGCCTTCCTCTGGGTCTGCCTCTACCTCTTCCTCTACCTGCTTTGTCCATGTTGTCCATCTCGGGGGGAAGCTAGGTACATGCAGTGAGGTGGGTTCACTGAACACTAAAGGTAGTTAGATGCAGTGAGATGGGTTCACTCAACACAACAGCTAGGTGTATGCAGTGAGGTGGGTTCACTGAACACTAAAGGTAGTTAGATGCAGTGAGGTGGGTTCACTCAACACTAAAGGTAGGTAGATGCAGTGAGGTGGGTTCACTCAAAACAACAGCTAGGTATATGCAGTGAGGTGGGTTCACTGAACACTAAAGGTAGTTAGATGCAGTGAGGTGGGTTCACTGAACACTAAAGGTAGTTAGATGCAGTGAGGTGAGTTCACTGAACACAAAAGGTAGTTAGATGCAGTGAGGTGGGTTCACTGAACACTAAAGGTAGTTAGATGCAGTGAGGTGGGTTCACTGAACACAAAAGGTAGTTAGATGCAGTTAGGTGGGTTCACTCAACACAACAGCTAGGTATATGCAGTGAGGTGGGTTCACTGAACACGAAAGGTAGGTAGATGCAGTGAGGTGGGTTCACTCAACACAACAGCTAGGTATATGCAGTGAGGTAGGTTCACTGAACACTAAAGGTAGTTAGATGCAGTGAGGTGGGTTCACTCAACACAAAAGTTAGTTAGATGCAGTGAGGTGGGTTTACTCAACACAAAAGGTAGTTAGATGCCGTAAGGTGAGTTCACGCAACACAACAGGTATGTATATGCAGTGAGGTGGGTTCACTGAACACTAAAGGTAGTTAGATGCAGTGAGGTGGGTTCACTCAACACAAAAGGTAGTTACATGCAGTGAGGTGGGTTCACTCAACACAACAGGTACTAGTAAGTATATGCAGTACTGGGTAGTACAATGTGCAGCTCCCTGTCACACACACAGGTAGTCACTGAATGTGCTGGGCTGCTGGCAGTGGCACACACACAGTATGAATTAGCAAGGCTGTGTATGCAACACAAGTGTCACTTTGACACACACAGAAAAAAAAATGATCACAAGAACAGGATTAGCTCTGAAAAGAGCTGTTGAGGGGTGCTATTAAAGCAATAAGATTCAGCCAGGAGGATTCTAAGAAGCCAAGAGCCTAACTAATCTTTCCTTAGGAGAAAAAAATCAGCAGCAGCTTCCCCTAGTCTGTCTATGTGCAGGCACACGAGTGAGTGTAATGGCCGGCGAGCCTGCCTTACATAAGGGGGGTGGGGCTCCAGGGCTGAGTGTAGCCAGATTGGCTACAATGTGCCTGCTGACTGTGATGTAGAGTGTCAAAGTTGACCCTCATAGTGCATTATGGGGTGAATCGAACTTCCGGGAAAGTTCACCTTCGCCGGCGAAGGCGAACCACCCGAAGTTCGCCTAGAACCGTTCGCCGGGGATCCGTTTGGGACATCTCTAGTATAGTGGTGAGCATAGCTGCCTTCCAAGCAGTTGACCTGGGTTTGATTCCTGGCCAATGCATGTGAGCTTGCTTTTGACGCCATACAAATCCCTGGAAGACAAGATCCATGAACAGTTAGGGCATCCCCTCACCTGCTGAGGAGAGAGAGTGAGTTTTACCTTCCCAAACATTTTGGAAGCATTTTAAAGGCCTCTTCTGGTTTTCAATCCAGATATCCGAATCTGACCGGATATTGGGTTCGCATATCCGATTCTTCTCGGATACCCAAAAGTTCGGATTCGGATATCCGATTCGGATCCGGATATCTGGGTACCGGATCCGAATCTATTAGGATTTTAAAAAGTGTATCCGAGCACCCCTGTTTCCTGCACGCTTGTTCCCCCTGTTGGTCATATAGCCCTTGTCTATATGCAACTGAAGTCCTCTCCAATGATTGGCTGAATTGCTCAGCCTCTGCTTAACTAAGTACTGCAGACTAGGTGTATTTTATTTGCACTTATTATTGGCTGACTGGCAGTCTGCACACTAAGTGGCAGAGTGCTGTCTGGGAGTGAGCATTGCTTTTGTGTTTGGTAAGTTGAAGGAGTGGTGGGGGAGAGTTCCTGTTGGTGGCAGCTCTGGGGCTCACCTGCACTCCCCTATTGTGTTACATGCTGGTTTTGGGGTCCCAAGTAGTGGCAGAGCATGGGGCCCCACCTGTCATGTGCACTAGTGTTTGCGAAGATGGAGTGAGCAAGGTGAGAGGGGTCAGAGGCAATCTTGGGAAGATGGAGTGAGCAGGGTGAGAGGGGAGGGGTCAGAGGCAATCTTGGGAAGATGGAGTGAGCAGGGTGGGAGGAAGAGGCGTAGCTTGGGGTGGGCGGGGTAGGACATGTGCCCCCGGGTGCTGGGTCGCTAAGGGCGCCCAGCCATACTGTGTATTTTATTTATTTATTCATTTTTTTCTGCCAGTACTATACTACTATGCACTCGCCAGGCCGGGGTCTCCCAGTCAGTGACGTCCCCAGTGACGTTGCCGCACAGCGTCCATAGAGGTGGAACGCTGAGCAGAGCGGCAGAGAGCCAGCTCCATCCATTCGCTGCTGGCCGGGTGACGAGGTGTGTGAGGAGGAGCCGACGAGGCAGGGAGGGACAGGCAGCCAGGTCATGTGACTGCAGCGAGTCAGAGTGTGGAGTGGAGCGGCTTCAATTCATTCAGAGGAACTTAGAGCAGAGCCACCGCACTGAGCACTGCAAATAAATCCTCCATCTCCTTCTCTTCTCAAGCTGCAGCAACAATAGTGAGTGAAGTTGACATTAATCACTTCTGCCATAACTGTGGTGGTCAGTAGTAGTAGATGCAGAGAGGAGGGATGGGGGAAGCTAGCTGCTGAGAGATGCCGCTTGGAGACACGGAGTGCACAAGCAGGAACTCAAAGGAATTCAACCACGTAAGATCTGTTATCTGTTACTTGAAGAGATGAGAGCAGCTGAGCACATCCAGTAAAAGACACGCTGTCACAGGAGACCCTAGTGGTCAGACCTCAAATGGCCTTCCAAACGGTGCCAGCGCACGGATCGTGCAAACTCTGGTCGCAGTCAATGCGCAGGAACCGTTGGGAATTAGCCGCAGACAAACCAGAAGGGAGCCTATGAGATACGGTAATTACAAAATACACACTAATTCAGGGTATAACTGCCACCACCTCGGTTACCATGGGCCCGAGGAGCCCGCTGACTGACTAGTCCTGCGAATAAAAATGGTTAAACACACTCTATTCTGTCTAGCCAACAACAACCAATAGTAGCGTCTCTTCAGAGACCCAGGATCAGTTCTGTGCGTGCTGAATAGTAGGGTAGCTAGAACAACAACTGACGATAGCGTCGGTTTATTGAAAGCAATATAAATAATTAATATATACAGACAATTATTAAAATCAACAATAATTAAAACAGTAATAGCCAGTATGCAAAAATAAAAGAAGGGAGAAAAAAATACTTAGTTCCTGGAAAGATGTCCTTTAGTGGGAAAACTTGTAAAGTTCTTGGTTTCAATCAAAGTTCAGAGTTCAGACCAGGTGGATGCCAGCATATCCTCAAGCTGGCACAGATGAGTTCAAGATGTTTCAGGGTGGAGGACCCTGAGTTTGTCTCCTCTGCCATTCTTATGCCCCTGATCCAGTAGGAGGGAGTGAGGGCAGGGCCACACACCCACTTAGAACATGAGATGAGTCCTCCCCTTGTCCTGGGGACCAGAAATCATGTCTTAACCACATATGGGCTCTATCTCACAGAACCGTACAGGTCAGGGCAGATTTACTAATATTTTCAGGTCTGCCTCGATTTACCCAGCAGCCTGATACCAAACATGAGGGGTGGGACCCTTGTGGTATCATCAGGGCACTTTCGAACTGCCTAACCGACAGTTTACCTCAGAATGTTCTGAAATGTTCTCAGAACCAGCGCCAGACAGGGCCCTACATGCTCTGTTAGTTTGGAGGGTCTGCCAGCCTGGCAACACAGAAAATATGACACATATAGCAGTTTATGGAATATGATCTACATCTGGGATTGATAGCAGGTCATCCCTAGGTGAGGTTCTTTTTGAAGCTGGCAGCAGCAAGCCACATATCGGCTCCCCTGCTGGGGAAGGAGCCAGAGTGTCTGAGTTTTTCCACTCTAGATTGCTTCTGTCATGGTGCTTGTCACCTATACCTGATGGATGGGCCATCAGCACAGCTTGAAGCCAGGGACTCTCTGCAGTTAAGCTGATGCTATCTCCCTGCTGAGAAAAGACTCAGCTGCTCCTACACAATCAATCCAGATTTTATCGATCTGAAGCGCAATCGATGCAGAGAATCGAGTGCGATCGCTTTTTCTTCACGGGCGGTTCCAGGACGCGTCTGCGGCCCCGCAACCGTCCCTGACACACGCCTTTATTGGAACAGCATTAAAATGAGTTTCAAAACAACGGCATCAGTCTTGACACCTTCACTTGTTTGTCCCTGTATCTCCTGGTGGACTGATGCTGTTGTTTTGAAACTGATTTTAATGCTGTTCCAATAAAGGCGTGTTTTTTACTGGATGTGCCCAGCTGCTCTCATCTCTTCAAGTAACTGGTATGGTGAAACGGTTTTTGGGCTTGGAGCACTCCTGGGAAGCCTGTTTTGGTGGTCCTGTGCACCTTTTCTCTATACTACTGCTAAGATCTGTTATCTGCCTCTGGAATCATTTCAGTCCAGCCAAGCAGTGAGCTCAGGTTACTTTGCTTTACTGTTACTTTGCACAGCAAGCTCGACTCCTTCTTTATTTTATAGCCCTTTCATGGCTCTGCTATGGGTACAACAATCCCCTGGAATCACAAAGGCCAGCATGTCCTCTCTCACCAGTCTGAGGATTGCAGTTGAGTACATAGAACATTAATATATATTTCAGTAATAAACCTGCAACATGACCTGAAATATAGGACACTAGCCGACCCGCGGCGTAGCATACGCCGCATAAGGGGGTAGAGGGCAGGAAGGGGGTATTGGGCACAGCTGCGGGGAGGGGGGTCGGACCCCCCCTCAACTGGGTCCCTCATGTGTGCTCCCCCTCCAGCTTAAGCTCAGCAGGAATCCCCCCCTCCCTCCCTCCCTCACTCACTCACTCACCTGGGACCCCATGTGCGCTCCCCCTCCTGCTTAAGCACAGTAGCAGCCGCCACTATTAGTAAGAGGCAGCGGGCGGGGATGACTCACCTCTTCCGTGTTCCATCGTGTGTTCCACTGTTGTCACTTTCTGCAATGCCGCACACTGTATTGGTGTAATTTGCCTTCTTAAAACAGAAGGAAATCTGCAATAATTCAGCTATAAGTGAACATCTGTGGCTACCCACAATGCACTGCTACTAAATATGCCTATTATTCTCTTTCACCCTTAGCAACCCAAGCAAGCATCCAGATCCACTGGTGTATAGCAAGCCTATAGCTTTAAATTTTACACAGTCATATCAAACCCACATGTGACAGCCTGTTTCAGACTTTTGGTCCTCATCTGTACATGGCAAGGATTGATAAGGCTGTATGAGATAGGGCTTGGACCAGTACAACAGAGTAACCAAGCAGCTCAGGGTGACCCGAACCACTCGGACTGTATAGGGGGATAAAAGGGACCAAAAAGCCCTCCTACTGAAAAAATCAAAGCTTGGTGTAATTTGCCTTCTTAAAACAGAAGGAAATCTGCAATAATTCAGCTATAAGTGAACATCTGTGGCTACCCACAATGCACTGCTACTAAATATGCCTATTATTCTCTTTCACCCTTAGCAACCCAAGCAAGCATCCAGATCCACTGGTGTATAGCAAGCCTATAGCTTTAAATTTTACACAGTCATATCAAACCCACATGTGACAGCCTGTTTCAGACTTTTGGTCCTCATCTGTACATGGCAAGGATTGATAAGGCTGTATGAGATAGGGCTTGGACCAGTACAACAGAGTAACCAAGCAGCTCAGGGTGACCCAAACCACTCAGAATGTATAGGGGGATAAAAGGGACCATAACGACCTTCTACTAAAAAAATCAAAGCTTGGTGTAATTTGCCTTCTTAAAACAGAAGCAAATCTGCAATAATTCAGCTATAAGTGAACATTTGTGGTTACCCACAATGCACCGCTACTAAATATGCAAATTATTCCTTTTCACCCTTGGTAAGTCAAGCAAGCCTATGGGCCTGATTCACAAAGCGGTGCAAACTGTTTAGCATGGGTGTGCTAAACAGTTAGCACGTGAAGTGCCATTCGTGGACTTTTGCATGCGCAAAGTGCCTCGATTTGCGCGGAAGCGGTCTTTTGCTCGTGCAATTTGCCGCGAATCGCAGCACTTTGCGCACGCACAACTCTGCAATCGTGCGACTCACGGCAAATTGTGCGCGCAAAAGACCACGATCGCGGCACTTCAAGTGCTAACTGTTTAGCACACCCATGCTTAACAGTTTGCACAGCTTTGTGAATCAGGCCCTATAGCTTTACATTTTACACAGTCATATTAAACCCACATGTGACAGCCTGTTTCAGACCTTCAGTCCTCATCAGTACTTGACAGAGATTGATATGGCTGTATGAGATAGGGCTTGGACCAGTACAACAGAGTAACCAAGCAGCTCAGGGTGACCCAAACTACTAAGAATGTATATAGGAGGATAAAACAGACCAAAAAGCCCTCCTACTAAAAAAAAGCAAAGCTTGGTGTAATTTTCCTTCTTAAAACAGAAGCAAATCTGCAATAATTCAGCTATAAGTGAACATTTGTGGTTACCCACAATGCACTGCTACTGAATATGCAAATTATCCCTCTTTGCCCTTGGTTTGATATGACACTACTTCTTCTTCTTGCTTGGACCAGCCCCTTCTTCTTGCTTGGACCGGCCCTGGGGGCAGGGCGCTACTTCTTCTTCTTGTTTGAAGGTTGAGGCACCTACTCTATTATATATATAGATGCTGATCCTTGTGGTTCCGCAGAGCCTGCATCTTTTACAGATTTTAGTGAATTAAAAACAATTATTCCCAACACAAAACTGATGCTTAAAGTACCCTTGAACTAAGAGAAAAATTGACTGAAGCCAATGTTGGGCTAAATTGCCTTCTCATGAGTGTCCAGATGCTGCACGGGGTCCCTTCTGGTCGTTGAAGTATACAATGGAATCCTCCAGCTGAATACGTATGGACTTGCAATGGAAGAGAGCTGGAGAACAGGAGGGACACCAAGTACACGAAGCACCACAGGACACTCATAAGAATGGACTTGTACTTCATTTAAAGAGACACTGAAGTAAAAAAAAATATGATATAGTGAATTGGTTGTGTACTATGAATAATTACTAGAAGATTAACAGCAAAGAAAATATTCTCATACTTTTATTTTCAGGTATATAGTGTTTTTTCTAACATTGCATCATTCTATAATATGTGCAGATTACACAACACTCAGCATTCAAAATGAGTCTTTCAGAGCAGTCTGTGAAGTAATGACCTCTCCTCTGGCAGAGGAAAAGTAAATAGTCCAGGAACAGTTGAGATAATAAAAGTCAGATAACAGCCCTCTCCATGACTAACTTAGTCGGAGAGCTTAACCACTTAACATCTCAGTCGTTTTCAGCTTATGCATCCGAGCAATGTTCACCTCCCATTCATTAGCCTATAACTTTATCACTACTTATCACAATGAACTGATCTATATCTTGTTTTTTCCGCCACCAATTAGGCTTTCTTTGGGGGGGGTACATTTTGCTAAGAGCCACTTTACTGTAAATGCATTTTAACAGGAAGAATAAGAAAAAAAATGAAAAAATTCATTATTTGTCAGTTTTCGGCCATTATAGTTTTAAAATAATACATGCCTCCATAATTAAAACCCACGTATTGTTATTGCCCATTTGTCACGGTTATTTCACCATTTAAATTATGTCCCTATCACAATGTATCGCGACAATATTTTATTTGGAAATAAAAGAGCATTTTTTCCATTTTGCATACATCACTATTTACAAGCTTATAAAAAAAAAAAATAGAGAGAAATATTTCATCTTTACATAGATATTTAAAAAGTTTAGACCCTTAGGTAAATATTTATGTTTTTTTTTTATAGTAATGTTGTTTTTTTTTTTTTATTTAACATTTTATGTGGGCATTTTTGGGAGAGTGGGATATAAAAGTGTTTTATTTGGGAAAATATTGGTGTATTGTAATGTTTTTGGGCATTTACTTGTAGTTTTACTTTTTGGCCACAAGATGGCAATCTCGATTTTTTTTTACATGACGTCACTCTAAGCGTACAATGTACGCTTAGAGGGACACAGCTTCAGAAAGAGCGAAGCTTCCGAGAGAAGCTGTCGCTTTTTCAGCGGGGGAGAGGAATCAGTGATCGGGCTCCATAGCCCGATACATTGATTCCGTGGCTACCGACTCCGCGGCCGGGATTCAGAAAGGGGGCGGAGCCACAAACAGCCAGATTTGTTTATTTTTCAATGGGAATATACAAAGTATTGATACCAAGGACCCCAAAGCTGATAAACTTGATAATTAAGTGACTCTATGTCAAGGTTAGAAAAAATGGGCGGTGCCAACAACTAAATTTTTTACATGACAAGGTTCCCAAACTTTACACAATTGGCCACTGGGTGACTGGGATGAATATTCAGAAATGTGGGTGGAGCCTACAACAGCCAATCAAAATGTACCTATTGATTTTCAAGGGGAATATTTACATTGCTACCATTCTTACACTGTTAATGGCATAGGCCTCAAACCTGATACAGTTAGTCATTGGGTGACTGGGGTCCAAATTCACTAAAGGGGTGGAGCCACAAACAGCCAATCAGATTTGTTAGATTGATTTCAGCCATTCTGTTATTGGCAGGGTTCTCAAACGTAACACAGTTGGCCACTGGGTGACTGGGACTAATATTCAGGAAAGTGGGTGGAGCCTACAGCAGCAAATCAAAATTCACCTTTTGATTTTCAAGGGGAATATTTACTATGCTGCCATTCATGCACTCTTAATCTGATACAGTCAGTCCATGGGAGACTGGGGTTTAAATTCTGAAGGGTGTGGGCCAAAAACAGCCAATCAGATTTGTTTAATTTCAGTGGTAAAATGCAACTTATTGATGCCAAGGACCCCAAAGCTCATAAACTGGTCATTAATTGACTGTATGTCAAGATTAGAAATAGTGGGTGAAGCCAAAAACAACTAACTTTTTACATGGGAAAATGTAAACTGCAGCTTTTCTTACACTGGTAATGGCAGGGTTCTCAAACTTCACACAGTTGGTCACTGGGTGACTAGGATTAATATTTGGAAAAGTAGGTGGAGCCTACAAGAGCCAATCAAAATTCACCTATTGATTTTCAAGGGGAATATTGAAACTGCAGCCATTCTTACACTGTTAATGGCAGAGGCCTCAAACCTGCTGCAGTCGGTCGTTAAGTGTCTGGGGTTCAAATTCAGTAAAGGGGCGGAGCCAAAAACAGCCAGATTTCTTTGCTGGATAAACTGCTTCCAGTCACACAATTTTGATGCCAGGAACCCAAAAGCTCACAAACTTGATCATTGAGTGACTGTGTGTCAAGGTTACAAAAAGTGGGTGGAGTTAAAAACAGATTCTTATGGGAAATTGTAAACTGCAGCTTTTCAATGTTAATGGCAGGGTTCTGAAACTTTGCACAGCTGGTTACTGGGTGACTGGGATTAATATTCAGAAAAGTGGGTGGAACCTAAAAATGCCAATCAAAAATCACATGTCGCTTTTCAAGGAGAATATTAAAATTGCTGCCATTCTTGCACTGTTAATGGCACAAGCCTCAAACCTGGTACAGTTGGTCACTGGGTGACTGGGGTTCAAATTCAGAAAAGGGGACAGAGCCACAAACAGTGAATCAGATTTGTTTCATTTCATGGGAAAATACAAATTATTGATGCCAACTTAGGACAAAGTTGGTCAGTGAGTTTTACTGGGGAAATGTAAACTGCAGCCCTTCTTACACTGTTTATGGCAGGGTTTTTTGCAGTTGTATCCTTTGGAGGCAGGTGGTGGATGGCTTGCTCCAGTGGTGTGAGCCCTGGAGTGAGTTGTCTGCGCCTGTCCCCCCCCCCCCCTCTCTCTGGAGTGTTGTATGTGAGCCAGCCCTGAGCTCTAAAACTCGGGGTGACCCATGCTTCACTCCTTTCTCATGTGGTGCCCCCAAGTGAGGCCTGGTGCACACCAAAAACCGCTAGCAGATCCGCAAAATGCTAGCAGATTTTGAAGCGCTTCTTCTTTCTTATTTTTCTGCAGCGTTTCACCTAGCATTTTGCATTTTTGTGAAGCGTTTTTGGTGTAGTAGATTTCATATATTGTTACAGTAAAGCTGTTACTGAACAACTTCTGTAACAAAAACGCCTGGAAAACCACTCTGAACTGCCATTTTTCAGAGCGGTTTGCGGTTTTCCCATACTTAACATTGGAGGCAGAAACGCCCCCGCAATCCAAAATCTGCAGCAGCCTGGGAGTATGCGTTTCTGCAAAACGCCTCCCGCTCTGGTGTGCACCAGCCCATTGAAATACATTACCCAAGCGTTTCCACATTCGCAAGCGGATCGAAAAACGCTGCCGAACCGCTCTGGTGTGCACTAGGCCTTCATGTGCATGTAGCAGAACGCAATGGACATTAAGGTAAGTGCCTGTTTTTAATATTGGGAGGTGGGTGCGGATGGCTCTCACAGGTGCTGACCACACTTGTGGAGGGGGGGGGTCGGCTGCGCGCCCTCCCCCTCTTGGGTGCCGCTGTGGTTCCCAGGCAGCGAGAGAGCCTGGGACCCGCGGTCCCCCCGGTTGTATGGGGGCATTGGGAAGCCTCCCCGTGGTGCTCCTGGATAGTGATAATGTAGCATGAACTAATTCCCGCAGGGTGACCGCTTTGCGGTATTGGTTTTTGGACCCTGCATAGTTTGGCATGCGAAAGCAAATGCACATTTGCATGAGCATTGCCTCATGAATAGCCAATTAGGCCAGATTTGGAAAGCCAGACTTGCTTGGGTTAAACTTGGTGTCTGAGCATGCATACATTTTCTCATGGAAAGCCTACTTCTTCTTCTTGCTTCAAGGTTGAGGCACGTACTCTATTAGATAGATAGAAGATGTGGCATATGGTACGACGCGGGTCAGCTAGTATATATATATATATATATATATATATATATATATATATATATATATATATATATATATATATATATATATATATATATATATATATTAGAGTAAGTGCCTCAACCTTCAAGCAAGAAGAAGAAGTAGCGCCCTGCCCCCAGGGCCGGTCCAAGCAAGAAGAAGGGGCTGGCCCAAGCAAGAAGAAGAAGTAGTGTCATATTAAACCAAGGGCAAAGAGGGATAATTTGCATATTCAGTAGCAGTGCATTGTGGGTAACCACAAATGTTAACTTATAGCTGAATTATTGCAGATTTGCTTCTGTTTTAAGAAGGAAAATTACACCAAGCTTTGCTTTTTTTAGTAGGAGGGATTTTTGGTCTCTTTTATCCTCCTATACATTCTTAGTAGTTTGAGTCACCCTGAGCTGCTTGGTTACTCTGTTGTACTGGTCCAAGCCCTATCTCATACAGCCTTATCAATTAGTGTTCAGGTTCTGCAGAACATCACCCTGTTTGGGTGATGTTCGAGTTCGGCCGAACACCTGACAGTGCTCGGCCACTTGGCCCGAACTAAGAGCGCATGGCCGAACGTTTCCCGAACGTTCGGCTAGCGCTGTGATTGGCCGAACGGGTCACGTGGTTCGGACCCGAACCCGCTCTGATTGGCCGAACGGTAACGTGGTTCGGGTAAATAAATACCTGAACCACGTCATATCTCCGCCATTTGTCTGTGGGTTTAGCTTTGGGTAGGCAGGCAGGGTAGTTCGCGCTCCAGCCATGCTAGCCAGGGTCCCCCCCAGTCATTGTGTGTCGCTGCTGGGAACAGTAGTACACCGCTCGCTCAGCCAGACTATATATAGCATTGTTTACTGCCACTGTGTACCTCGCTCAGCCACGCTATATATAGCATTGTGTTTACTGACACTCTGTGTACACCGCTCAGCCAGACTATATATCATTGTTTACTGACACTCTGTGTACACCGCTCAGCCAGACTATATAGCATTGTTTACTGACACTCTGTGTACATGGCTCAGCCAGACTATATAGCATTGTTTACTGACACTGTGTGTACACGGCTCAGCCAGACTATATAGCATTGTTTACTGACACTCTGTGTACACGGCTCAGCCAGACTGTATAGCATTGTTTACTGACACTCTGTGTACACGGCTCAGCCAGACTATATAGCATTGTGTGTACTTCCACTCTGTGTACACCGCTCAGCCAGACTATATAGCATTGTGTGTACTGCCACTGTGTACCTCGCTCAGCCACGCTATATATAGCATTGTTTCCTGACACTCTGTGTACACGGCTCAGCCACACTATATAGCATTGTGTTTACTGCCACTCTGATTCTGCTGGGAACAGTAGTACACCGCTCGCTCAGCAAGACTATATAGCAATGTGTTTACTGCCACTCTGTGTACACCGCTCAGCCACACTATATAGCATTGCGTACTCTGCCAGTCAGTGTGTATATTGCTGGGATCAGTAATACTCCACTCACCGTCAACCACTATATGAGCTCACCATGAGTTCATCAGAGACCTCCGCTGTGAGCAGCACTCCCAACAACAGCAACAGCCAACGCCCCACGCAAGCTATAACATCCACCCCAGCAGCCAGTGGTCAGCAGCAGCCCTCCCCGGAGGAGAACGTTGTGTCCATCGGTCCGTCGCCAGAGCGATTAATGAGGGCTGCCATTGAGGAGATGATGGGGCCTGATGTGGAGGAGGAGGTCTGGCTCAGGCCAGCATCCCAAGTTAATGTTGAGGACGATGAGGGGTCTGTGTCTGGGGATGTTGGGGTGGCAGAGGTGGTGGGTGGGTCAGACTCAGGAGAAGAGTTGTATGATGAGGATGATGATCGGGACCATCTGTATGTGCCTCAGAGTCCGACCCCGGAAAACATGTTGTATCGTGTTAAGGAAAGGTGGGGGGGGAAAGGCTGCGCATCCCTAAACACATGCTGCAATTGAATGGTTAATCGCATAGACATACACCGCCTCTGCCAGACTGAAAAATGCATGCCCTGCATCCAAGACAAGTGCTAACATTTATTAAACTAGGAGGTACTTTAGCTTCCAATATGGTTTGCATGCAAAGTATATTTTAAAATACCACCTTTCCTTAACTTTGTAACTATGTAACTGTCAGGTTAGCTGCTCCCAGCCCCTCCTCCTGAGTTTCCTGTTTGCATGATAAGTAGTAGCAGATTTGCATATGATTTGCATCTGAATTGAATGCGAAGTGTGTAGAAAGTCTATATAGGTGCTACACACTGAGCTGGTGGTCATTTCAGATGCAGCCTTAGTGGTATGCGCTGGCGTTCTCCTCGATGTTGTATCGTGTGTTTAGGTACTAAACTCTGCGTTCCCAGTAGTGTTGGGCGAACAGTGTTTGCCACTGTTCGGGTTCTGCAGAACATCACCCCATTCGGGGTGACTATATAGCAGACTATATAGCATTGTGTTTAATGCCACTCTGTGTACACGGCTCAGCCACACTATATAGCATTGTGTTTACTGCCACTCTGTGTCTGCTGGGAACAGTAGTACACCGCTCACCCGCCACTGTATTGCATTGTGCTCTGTGTCGCTGCTGGCAACAGTGGTACACCGCTCACCCACCACTGTATGGCATTTCTGTACTGCCACTGTACTGCTGCCAGTCAGCGTGTACTTTAAGGATAAGTGAAATGAGGGAGAAATCCGGTGAAAGAGGGAGGGGCAAGGGAAGAGGTGTTTCCCCTGACGGTTCACGTACAGGCCACAGGGGAGCACCCAAGAAAACCCACTCAATACCGCCCATGTTGTCCAGGACAACCACCCTCACAGATCCAAAAGAACAGGACCAGATAATTACTTGGATGACCTCTCAAGCGTCCAGCAGTGGGTTAAGCAGCACCAGCACATCACGCACGAGGTCCGAGTCCTCAGCCAGTTACAAGGAGCCAGTGGGCACAAAGCTGACACAACCGGCAGCGACACCACGCACACAACTGCCAGATAACCAGACGACGTTGGAGTGAGCTGCGCAGAGGTTGTTCTGGGGAGCTCTACTCCACGGCGGCGGCCCCCCACAATGACATATGACGAGTTTGAGGAAATGGAAGAGGAGAGTATGGACAATGTGGACATAGACCCAGATTTTGTTTGTGAACGAGAACATCGCCGTCGTAGCAGCAGCACAGATGAGT
Organism: Hyperolius riggenbachi; assembly: GCF_040937935.1. Classification (NCBI taxonomy): domain Eukaryota; kingdom Metazoa; phylum Chordata; class Amphibia; order Anura; family Hyperoliidae; genus Hyperolius; species Hyperolius riggenbachi. The sequence goes on along the minus strand of NC_090646.1, from coordinate 10,767,632 downwards.
CTGTTGAGGAACCCACTGCTGCACGAGTTCGCCTTGTGCCACAAGGTAGGCGGCGTGCAATTTCAGGCACCGCAAGCGTGGAAGTTCAAGTGAGAGGCAAAAGAGGCGCAAACAGAAATCGCCAGCAAGGCAGGTGCTCCAAAGTCTGGGCTTTCTTTGAAGACTGCACTGAGGATGTTACCATGGCGATTTGCAAGGTGTGCAAGACCCGCCTGAGCAGGGGGAAAAGTATTAACAACCTCTCCACCACCAGCATGAGCCGCCACATTCTATCCAAACATCCCACTCTGTGGGCAAACGCGGCAGGACAGGGTACCACCAGCAACACTGCCTCCCTTGGGTTCACCAGACTCACCACCAGACCCGCCTCAGCAGCAGCAGTAGCCCAGCCATTGCGTGGTTCACAACATTCACAAACATCAGACGACGCTGACACTGTCACTTTCCGGACTAGTGCTCTTGAGGTCTCCCAGTGTTCATCAAACACAACAACCAACAGCCCTTCGGTGTGCAGCCCTACGGTTGAGTTGTCTGTCTCAGAGATGTTTGAGCGCAAGAGGAAATTGCCAGCAAATGACCCCCGGGCCGTGGCAGTAACAGGCAGCCAGCATAGCCAAGCTTCTGGCCTGCGAAATGCTGCCATATCGAGTGGTGGAGACAAACAGCTTCAAGGGCATGATGTCAGTGGCCATCCCACGTTATGTGGTTCCCAGCCGCTACCACTTTGCGCGCTCTGCAGTGCCTGAGTTGCATGAGCACGTGGTCAGCTAAATAACCCGAAGCTTGAAGAATGCCGTTGCCTGCAAGGTTCACCTCACCACTGACACCTGGACGAGTGCGTTCAGCCAGGGTCGATACATCTCCCTTACCGCGCACTGGGTGAACCTTGTGGAGCCTGGCAGCGATTCCTCACCTGCTACGGCACTGGTGTTGCCCACGCCGCAAACAGCTGCACCGCCGTCCCTCCCACTGGATAACAACAGCAGCACCTACCTCTCTGACTCCTTCTCCTCCAACGCATCTCAAAGCTGTACCTCATCCGAAACGCTAACCCAGCACCAGCAGCAGTAGGATCGTGGAAGCAGTGCAGCACAGCTGTTGGCATGCGTCAGCAAGCGTTGCTGAAGCTGATCTGCCTTGGGGATAAGCAGCACACAGGGGAGGAAATTTGGAGGGGAATAAAGGAACAGACGGATTTGTGGCTGGCAGGCACCGCTGGACCTGAAACCGGGCATGAAGCTAGACAACTGGCACGAACTGGCAATGTACGCAATAGAGGTGCTGGCTTGCCCGGCAGCCAGCGTTATGTCGGAACGCTGTTTCAGTGCTGCCAGAGGCATCGTCACAGATTGGCGTATCCGCCTCTCCACAGAAAATGCAGACCGTCTGACTCAAATTAAAATGAATCAATCCTGGATTGGAAATGACTACGCAACACTCCAGGACCCCAACCAAGTAACATGACCAATGAACATCTGGGATGGTTTAGCGTTTCCGGTCCCTGTTTATTGAACCTCTCATCTGTATTACATTTATGACTGCATGGCGGCAAAAAGCATTGCTGCTATATCCGCACGCTTTTTGTCCTCATGCAAGGCCTGGGTTGTTGTGTCTCAAAAAGCATGGCCTTCTTCTCCTCCTGCGCCTGCTCCTGTTCCATCACGTGTGCTGCTGCTGCTGGGTTAGCGTTGCCGCCCGGTCCCTGTTTATTGAACCTCTTATCTTTATTATATTTATGACTGCATGCATGGCGGTAAAAAGCATGCTATCCGCACACTTCTTGTCCTCATGCAAGGCCTGGGTTGTTGTGTCTCACAAAGCGTGGCCTTCTCCTCCTGCGCCTCCTCCTGTTCCATCACGTGTGCTGCTGCTGCTGCTGCTGGGTTAGCGTTGCCGGTCCCTGTTTATGGAACCTCTCATCTTTATTACATTTATGACTGCATGGCGGTAAAAAGCATGCTATCCGCACGCTTCTTGTCCTCATGCAAGGCCTGGGTTGTTGTGTCTCAAAGCGTGGCCTTCTCCTCCTGCGCCTCCTCCTGTTCCATCACGTCTGCTGCTGCTGGGTTAGCGTTGCCGCCCGGTCCCTGTTTATTGAACCTCTTATCTTTATTACATTTATGACTGCATGCATGGCGGTACAAAGCATGCTATCCACACGCTTCTTGTCCTCATGCAAGGCCTGGGTTGTTGTGTCTCACAAAGCGTGGCCTTCTCCTCCTGCGCCTCCTCCTTTTCCATCACGTGTGCTGCTGCTGCTGCTGGGTTAGCGTTGCCGCCCGGTCCCTGTTTATTGAACCTCTTATCTTTATTACATTTATGACTGCATGCATGGCGGTAAAAAGCATGCTATCCGCACGCTTCTTGTCCTCATGCAAGGCCAGGGTTGTTGTGTCTCACAAAGAGTGGCCTTCTCCTCCTGCGCCTCCTCCTGTTCCATCACGTGTGCTGCTGCTGGTGCTGGGTTAGCGTTACCGGTCCCTTTTCCTGGAACCTCTTCTCTGTATTACACTTATGACTGCATGGCGACAAAAAGCATGTTACCTGTGCAAAGAAACATGACATTCTCCACATTTAAAAGACAGTTTTTCCTTTGAAACAATCAATCAATTTTCTCAAACACTATAAGCTCTTTTTCAAATATTTTTTTCCCCTTGTACCCACTCCCAAGGTGCACATACCCTGCTAATTTGGGGTATGTAGCATGTAAAGGAAGCTTTACAAAGCACGAAAGTTCGGGTCCCCATTGACTTCCATTGTGTTCGGAGTTCGGCGCGAACACCCGAACATCGCGGCGATGTTCGGCGAACGTTCGCGAACCCGAACATCTAGGTGTTCGCCCAACACTATTATCAATCTCTGCTATATACTGATGAGGGTCAAATGTCTGAAATAGACTGTCACATGTGGGTTTGATATGACTGTGTAAAACTTAAAGCTATAGACTTGCTTAACTTACCAACGGTGAAAAGGAATAATTTGCATATTTGCATTGTGGGTAATCACAAATGTTCACTTAAAGCTGAATTATTGCAGATTTTCTTCTGTTTTAAGAAGGCAGGTTACACCAAGCTTTGATTTTTTTTAGTAGAAGGTCTTTTTGGTCCCTTTTATCCACCTATACATTCCGAGTGGTTTGGGTCGCCCTGAGCTGCTTGGTTACTCTGTTGTACTGGTCCAAGCCCTATCTCATACAGCCCTATCAATCCTTGCCATGTACAGATGAACAGATAAAATATAAAGCTATAGGCTTGATATACACCAGTGGTTCTGGATGCTCGCTTGGCTTACTAAAGGTGGCAATACACTGGTTGATTTGCCATCAGATTCGACCAACAGATAGATCCCTCTCTGATCAAATCTGATCAGAGAGGTATCGTATGGCCACCTTTACTGCAAACAGATTGTGAATCGATTTCAGCTTGAAACCGATCACATTCTGTGGAGCTGCCGCTGCTTCCCCCCCCCCCCCCCCCGACATACATTACCTGCTCCGGCCGGCGCGAGTCCCCTGGTCTTCTTCTCCGCTCCGCTCCAGCCCCGCCACGCTCCGGCTACTGAACTTCCTGTCCAGGGGAAGTTTAAACAGTAGAGGGCGCTCTACTGTCTAAACTTACTGCCGGGACAGGAAGTTCTGTGTAGCTCTGAAGCCCGAAGCGGAGAAGACCAGGGGACTCACGCCGGCTGGAGCAGGTAATGTATTACTGCTTTATTGCATCGGTCGTCGGGCATTCGAACGCCGCTAACAAAGCACTCCCGACCTGCCGGCGACCGAGAAAAATCTTCCGCACGGATGGGTTGATGGGAACGATCGATTTCGGACAGAAATCGATCGTTCTGTCAGCGGTGTGTGCGGCGATTTCACAGCCGTTTCGATCACTGTGATTGAAACGGCTGTATATCGGCGGGAAAATCGTTAGGTGTATGGGCCCCTTAGGGCCCATTCACACTTGTGCGTTTTCAAAGCGATTTCAGCTTTGAAAAACGTGTGCACAATGAAAGTGTATGGAAGTGTTCTCATCTAAGCGTTTAGCGATTTGCTGAAACGCAAACGCATTGCATGCAGCGTTTTCTGAGCGATTCTGGAGCGATTAGCGTTTCAATAAAAGTATTTGAATTGAACTAGAAATTGCAAAACGCTAATCGCTGGAAAAACGCTCTCTATACAGTGAAAAATCGCTAGGAAAAAACGCCAGAAAAACGCTCAGCGTTTTGCATTAGCGTTTAGCGATTTCTAGTGTGAATGGGCCCTTAAGGGTGAAAAGGAATTATTTGCATATTTAGTAGCAGTGCATTGTGGGTAACCACAAATGTTCACTTATAGCGGAATTATTGCATATTTCCTTCTGTTTTAGGACGGCAACTTACACCAAGCTTTGCTTTTTTTAGTAGGAGGTCTTTTTGGTCCCTTTTATCCTCCTATACATTCTTAGTAGTTTGGGTCACCCTGAGCTGCTTGGTTACTCTGTTGTACTGGTCCAAGCCCTATCTCATACAGCCGTATCAATCCCTGCTATGTACTGATGAGGAACAAAAGTCTGAAATAGGCAGTCACATGTGGGTTTGCTATGTGTAAAATTTAAAGCTATAGGCTAGCTTGACTTAGCAAGGGTGAAAAGAAAAATTTTGCATATTTAATAGCAGTGCATTGTGGGTAATCACAAGTGTTCACTTAAAGCTGAGTTATTGCAGATTTCCTTCTGTTTTAGGAAGGCAAATTACACCAAGCTTTGCTTTTTTTAGTAGGAGGTCTTTTTGGTCACTTTTATCCCCCTATGCATTCCGAGTGGTTTGGGTCACCCTGAGCTGCTTGGTTACTCTGTTGTACTGGTCCAAGCCCTATCCCATACAGCCTTATCAATCCCTGCTATGTACTGATGAGGACCAAGAGTCTGATACAGGCTGTCTACATGTGGGTTTGATATGACTTTAAAATTTAAAGCTATAGGCTTGCTATACACCAGCGGCTCTGGATGCTTGCTTGGCTTACCAAGGGGGAAAAGGGGTAATTTGCATATTTAGTAGCAGTGCATTGTGAGTAACCACAAATGTTCACTTATAGCTGAATTATTGCAGATTTCCTTCTGTTTTAAAAAGGCAAATTACACCAAGCTTTGCTTTTTTTAGTAGGAGGTCTTTTTGGTCCCTTTTATCCTCCTATACATTCTTAGTAGTTTGGGTCACCCTGAGCTGCTTGGTTACTCTGTTGTATTGGTCCAAGCCCTATCTCATACAGCCTTATCAATCACTGCTATGTACTGATGAGGATCAAATGTCTGAAATAGGCAGTCACATGTGGGTTTGATATGTGTAAAATTTAAAGCTATAGGCTTGCTTGACTTAGCAAGGGTGAAAAGAAATATTTTGCATATTTAATAGCAGTGCATTGTGGGTAATCACAAATGTTCACTTAAAGCTGAGTTATTGCAGATTTCCTTCTGTTTTAGGAAGGCAAATTACACCAAGCTTTGCTTTTTTTAGTAGGAGGTCTTTTTGGTCACTTTTATCCCCCTATGCATTCCGAGTGGTTTGGGTCACCCTGAGCTGCTTGGTTACTCTGTTGTACTGGTCCAGGCCCTATCCCATACAGCCTTATCAATCCCTGTTAAGTACTGATGAGGACCAAAAGTCTGAAACAGGCTGTCTACAAGTGGGTTGGATATGACTGTGTAAAATGTAAAGCTATATGCTTGCTACACACTAGCGGCTCTGGATGCTTGCTTGGCTTACCAAGGGGGAAAAGGGGTAATTTGAGTATTTAGTAGCAGTGCATTGTGGGTAACCACAAATGTTCACTTATAGCTGAATTATTGCAGATTTCCTTCTGTTTTAAAAAGGCAAATTACACCAATACAGTGTGCGGCATTGCAGGAAGTGACGACAGTGGAACGCACGATGGAACACGGAAGAGGTGAGTCATCCCCGCCCGCTGCCTCTTACTAATAGTGGTGGCTGCTGCTGTGCTTAAGCAGGAGGAGGAGCGCACATGGGGGACCCAGTTGACGGGTGGTCCAACCCCCCTCCCCGCTGCTGTGCCCAATACCCCCTTCCTGCCCTCTACCCACTTATGCGGCGTATGGTACGCCGCGGGTCGGCTAGTATATATATATATATACACGCTATAGCAGCATAGAGGGTGATATAGCGGCTGGGAACGCAGAGAATCACTCGCATTCCCAGCCTGTCGCCAGCTGTCGACGAACCCCGAAGTAGCCGCTGGCGGGGACAGGACGATCGGAGCGGGGCTGCGAGGGCACCATACAGCTTCAGGGGGCTGAGGGATGCCCCGGGTGAGTAGAAATCTTTATTTTTTCACTTAAAGGGGTTCTGTGGGGGTTCCTGAGGAGATAAACTGCCAATTACCTGGGGCTTCTATCAGCCCCCTGCAGCGGGTAATGTCCCACGCCGTCCTGCTCCCATCCGCTGTTCCCCGCAGCTGGCACCGGGCTATTATTCGTCTGTCACACAGACGAATAATGCGCGTTGCCGCGCCTCCGCTTGCGTCATCTGAGGCTTACTGCGCAGGCGCAGTACAACGGAGCCTTGTACTGCGCTTGCGCAGTAAGCTTCCGATGACGCAGGCGGAAGCGAGCGGGTGCGCGGCCACTGTAGCGTAGCTGCAGTTGGATCCCATGCCGCGCTAGACCGGGGCCGGCGGCGGAGAACGGCAGATGGGAGGACGCCGCCGTGGGACATTACCGCTGCAGGTAGCTGATAGACGCCCAAGGTAAGTGTCTGTT